>NC_081849.1:64191964-64491964 GCF_963259705.1 Myotis daubentonii
GATTGGAACTGAATTCAAGTGCAAGGAGCGTTTTCCTGGTCGTCTCCCTCCTCCTCCGGTTGTGCCTTTGTGGCGAGGCGGGGTGGTTTGCACGTGTGATTTGATTCTTGGTTGCTTTCTTGTGGGCCGCATGGCAGTTGCTTCCCTGAACACCCCGGAGACTCACACAGGGGAGCCAACAACAGACAAAAAGCTGCCGGGCCTGCCCGCGCGTTATCTGCGGGCGCTGGGTTGTGATCAGAGAAATCAGGCCCGTGCGCTGCCCGGTTCTGCTGCTATTTGGGCAGATAATGCGGCGGCGACTTCAACAAAGACCTCGCCCTCCCTGTGCTGCCTGGAAAGGGGACCTCTCCCGCACCAGGAAAGACGCACACATAGCATTATTTTGAAATACAGCCTCGCTTGTACCCTGCAGCGGGTTTGCTCCGGCGATGGGGGACTTCGGAGACCAATTTGTTTAGCTGATCACTGTCTCTTTGACGCGGCTGCAAATGTTACCTTTCTTTTTCAATCAAAAACACAGCAGGGGGTGCCATCTGTTTGGCACAGGCCTCCTCGCGCTTCCCCGATGCCTTTTTGTGCAGATCATTTTACGTGGCAATTTGCTAAAATCTTTCATTCCTTGCTCTTGCTAAATATAACGATCCAAAATGGGCTGTTTTCTCGGAATACCAGCAACACTCACAAATGGAGGCAGCTTTCCTGAACAGCCAGTATCAGATCAAATGGAGCATTTTTCAGCCTTTTTTTTTTTTTTTAAATGAACCCATACCTCAGTGTCATCTCATTGTTTACTTAAAAGCGACATGTTTACTGAGGATGGTGCAAGCCCATCCACCCCAGTGCATGTCACCCCATTTCCTTTGTCTGCCTTGTGCAGGGATGCGCAGTCGCCAACATCAGCATCGTGTTTAAGATCCTTGAAGAGAACAGGTAAAGCAAACGCACACACAGAGCAACCATATTAAATAGTCATTAGGAAACAACAGCTAGCAGGAAAGCGGTTAACTATTTCCCCAGCTCAGACGCTGTTCAGAGCAGCTCCCCCCCCCAATCCCACTCCCCCTCCCTGCTCCGTCCCCCCCACCCCCGCATCCGCCCCCAGTAGGAGCAGATGATAGCACCACGCGCTGGAGCCACAGGGATGCGCGTGGATTTCTGAGCGCTTTGCAGAATACAAATGAATGATGCTCATTCTTCTCCTAGCGGAGCTCGCGGGCCAGACCTCATTAGAATTCCATATCCCTCTGCTTTTCTAATGTTAATGGACCAGTTATAGAAGAAATACGGGGAGTGGGGGGTTAGTCCACCATCGTGTTCAACATGATATCATAATTCTGAAAACTGGATGTAATCTTGGTTAAAGGAAAGGACTGCATCTTGCCATTTTATCTTTTGCCTCGAATGTAACTTAAATTCCCATTCGAAGGGTGGGTTCTAAGAGGCCTTAATTCTTTGTGTCTGTCTGAAGCGGCAGTGACTACGGTCCCAGTTTGACAGCTACAGTTTTGTGTGTTTTTTTTAATGCCGTGACTAAAGATCAGATTGTGAAGGCTCCAGGACCATCTCTGTGAGGGGGACACAGCACGTTACACTGGCAAACAACTGTAGGAGTTTTCTTCATCCGGGAATAACCCGGGGCCCTGAGGCTCCGGCGGAGTCTTTTGTCCAGAGGGCAGCGAGAAGGGCGAGGGAAACAAAACCATCAACGCGTAAAAATACAATTTATGCCCTTTTCTCAAGCCAGGAAAAAGTTGGTTAGCGTTTGAAAAGGGAGCAGTAATGTAAATTTATTGACAATTTTATTGTAATAATTAGGTGTTTACACAGCCTGGACACTGTGGCTAAATCACTCGGAGCGCGTTTATTCGCAGGGAGCTGTTTCGTGGCCACGGCGGCAGGTTCATTAAGAAGACATACTGTATCAGAGTTCAGAGAGACAACCAGCTCCGTGCTCTCCTCCTCCGTTTTCCATTTACAAAAAAACAACAATCTCAAAACAAACAAAAACCCCAGCCCTACAAATAATGAAGTCAAACACAGAATTCCCTTTGTAAGGAAGACATCTCCCCTCGAGGGCCCCAAGTAGCTTGAAAATAAATCTTATATTGAGTATCTTAACACACAGCCCGAGAGACCACCTTTAATGACCATAACTCGCTTTTAATGCCCGGTGTGTAAATGGCAATCTGTTTTGGACTAAGAATAAATTATCACACAGTATTAGGGAAGCTCTTGCTTCACCCTTTCTTAAAAAGAAAAGCCACAATAATATTTATTTTAGATGAGAGTTTTCTCTTCAGTATATCTTGAAAGAGAAAAACCTCATGTAGAGAGAAATATTTCTCTTAAGCAGTCTCAAACCGGATTAATGGATCAAAATTGCACACTTGAATAATCTGACTAAATTTAAACTCTCTTCATGGCTCTCTTCCATTAATTTTTTGTGCTCCTATACTAATCTTTAATGTGTTGCTCTGACATGGTTTTCATATTTCCAAACTGAGCTAAAATGGAAATGACAGATTTTTCAGTTATGCAAAAATAGCAATGAAGTGCCAGGGAGAAGATGTGAACAAAATAATCTTTAGAAAAGATATGAAATGGGAACGGTTTTATAGCATGATATGGATCCAATCACAGAAGCATATTTGGGGCAATTACATCAATTTTTAAAATTTAAAAACTGTTTAAAAATTAAGGCACTAAATGCTACGCTGTAATGAGTTTCTAGCCTTCATATACTTCCATTAGAATTAAGTAGTAATCAATATGGAGTATTTATTGCTATAACCCACAGCACCAAAGGAAGTAAAAATTCTCTACTGCAATCGTTTAGGAAGAGGGGGAAAGTTTTAGGAATGGCCTGATTTTTACTTTAATCACAGTTACCGTGGTTTATTGTATCCTATGTTCCTTTACCCAAAGAGTATAGTAATGAACATACATTGTGAAAGTAATAATTTCTCCATAGAGGTTAAGATAGTAAGAGAAGCTTTCATATAATTTTAGAAAGCAAATCAAAGGTACACAATATGACTATTTTTTAAAGTTAATGGAATTAATTAATGGCTCAAAATAGTCCAGGAACCACATTACAGAGCACTATTGTAAAGAGAAGTGCTGAAAGTTAACTCTGTACTGTAATAACATTATCAAATATGTTACTGGAATTATATGCTGCATAACATTGTAGATTATATTTACAAGGCTAAAAAGATGGAATCTTCAATGATGCTGTATGATAACAAATACATTTGATAATCTTAAATAAACTCAAACTTCCTTTGATATCTACACTTCTAAGTTATTCAAGACATGAGAAATGAATTTTAAAAAATCAGATCATGAAAGCCATTATTATTTGAAGGAATATGCTCAATTTTTTAGATAATTTAAATTATTTAAGAGTCCTTTGCATTTTTTATTAGCTTTGCCTAAAGTTATAACATTAAAGCGTTAAGGTTACATGTAATGGTGTTCTGGTCCACCCTTATTTCTAGCCCCATATTTTTACAAAACTACACACCGATTTTAGTGCAAAATTACAAGGCTAATTTGATCAAATAAAATTGTCTTAGTCCTGGACGTGATGCTGAAGAAAATGTTCAACTACAAAGTCTGTCCTCGCATGCAAACAACCACAGAAACCCATTTGGAAGAAACACTTCCTAAAGGGAGTAGCTATGGCCAGAGGGAATCTATACAACATTTTTTTCCGTAGGGTATTCATTCCAAAAAGAAATGTTCTGTGAAGTCCAACCAACTACAGACAACACAGACCCAAAGCCTGTTATTCAGATTGATCTGAAGCATTTCAATATCAAAGGAAGTTTAATTTTGAAATTTTACAGATAGAAGCAATAACATCTGTTATTGAACTCTCTATTAACAGAATGACCATGGCTTGGAAACCAGATGGCTTGATTCAAAAATGTATTCAAGATCATAGGAGAATGTAATCCTAAACTCCTCTAGGATAACGCACATCAATTCTCGTTATAAAATAGCAAAACCAACAGCTCACTAACATTATCCCAAGCAGTACTGCAGCTAGTGCTGGGTGTTAGACTTTCCCCCCTTGCTTGCTTTTGGTGTGAGGGAGAAATTCTCATTTCATTTCAGTTCTCTTACCTTCCGGTGCAGGAAAGCCATATTTAGCATTGTCACTGATTTTCCCGGGCACCTCCACATATCATCTCCCTGGAGCGTAACTACACCCTGTGTGGTAGGGAGAACAGGTCTCTTATTTTGCAGGCAAGGAAACTTTTTCTCGGGCAGGCACGGTGCAGTGGCTGCGACCAGAATTTGGGTTGACTGCAGGCCTTCCCCCCCCCACCCCGCCCGCCCGACTCTGGGCCGAATACCCCTGGTTCAGCTCTGTCCGAAGCTGAAGGAAAGAGCCTAAAGGTGGGGTCAGCCTGGGCTTCCAGAACTATGCTTCGCTATCATCGGCAGCAACTCTGCAAAAGATTCACCTTATTCACACACACAGAGCAATTTGGTTCCCCTGGCACTTAATTCGGTAGCTACAAGCATTTCACCAGTTTTCCCCAAATCAATCCTTTCATCTGAACCATTGAAACCCTCTCTTCCCCTCTCTCTACCTTCAGATACATAGAAGAAAGGATCCCCAGTGTGTTTCCAAGCTAGTCTGCTAGGTTCAGCTGTAACAACATTAGAGAATCTTTCTGTTATGTCTTAGGACATGGCTAGTGATTAAACCTGCTAAGAATTGCACCAAGATAAGCTACCTGGGGCTGTTCTCCTTCCCCGAGTTAATGTCCTGCCTGTTTTATTTAGACTGTGAGTCTGCTTAGGAGAGACTGTGTCGAATTCTATGTTTGAAATGTCCCTAGCACGCTGTTGGCACTTAAATGCAATTATTCAAAATGGAATCATTTAATTAGATAGGAAGAAAAACAGCAAGCCCTGCGACGATAACAAAGAATAAAGCAAACATGCTGACCGACGGCAGCAAAGCAACAGCTAGACAGCAATGCACATGCCTGAGACAGCTGCGTTGCCATTCCTCCATCGGGAGCACAGAGCAGGGCAAACACAGGGTGGCACGCCTCGCTTCTGCTGGGTTCACAGGAAGCAGAGAGAAGGCCTGATATTGATAACTCGGTAGAGTGGCAAGAAGTTTATGCCTCATATGACTTCGGTCCTTGGAGAGACCCAAGGAGGAGGAGGAGGGGAGTGGAGAGAGGAGATGGGAGCAGGGAGCGACAGGCCCACACAAGTGCCTGAACTGGGAATTGGGAGTGAGTCTCCCATCTGGATGGGACAGGTCACTGTACATCACCACCAGCCTCCAATCACTGAGGAGGAGAAAAAGGATTTTTAAAAAAAGATTTGTTAAAAACCAAACCAAAACAAAACAAAACAAAAAACAACAACACACAGCAGAAAACTTGTTATGGAGCCTGTACAAGGCATCATGTGCGTGCCCAAGGAATAGACCTTGTATTTAAATGCTGGATGTGCCAATAGTAGTTCTCCTGAAATGAATTCCTATCTCAACAAGTATAAGTCTAATGTAAGACAATGCCATCGGCAGGTTACAAAATTAGACAAGTTTTATAATGAAGTTTGCTCATTGATTGTAAGGTACAAACAGTTAAATAACAATCTTTTAAACTGGTAAAAACAACAACCCACCCAAACCCTGATCAATTTAAACTCTCCCTCGCCCCCCCTCAAAAAAAGCAGCTACGTAATTGAAAACTATTTGAGACAGAGGCAACCAACTATAAGGTCCTCTGCAAGCCTTCCCTAGCAGGTCCTTGGGTTTGACTTTGAGGAGGTGGTGAGGTAGCAAAAGGTCCCATTGGCCCCGTGTCCTCCCTGGACTCTGCTGCCTTGACGGACTTCCCGTTTTCAGCCAGACTCGAAGTTCACGGATAGCTAACTTCCTGCAGTGAAAGTTTCTCCTCCATGTGGGGTAGGTAGCAGCTGCTGTGGATTTGACAGTCACCATGGTGTGCTGTCACTTCTAAGTGAGGCAAATCAGGCTGTCCCATGGTCCATCCTCGAACTCTTCTTTTCACGGGCTCCAAACTATTTTATAAGGATGGTCAATAAGCTTCTATTGGGAAGAACAGAATTAAGTATTTGAATTCGTCACAGTACTGGGAAGCAGAAGGGCGCTGAATTCAAGGGAGGGGGCTGGGTACCTTACTACTCCTGGACCTTGGGATAAATTACTAACTCCTCCCCACCCCCCATTTCCTCATCAGGAAAATTGGAAGAAACAACAGAACTTACCTCAGAGGGTTGTTGTTAGAAGGTTGAAGGCAAAGTGCACAGCATGACAAGTAGGAAAGAGTTAATGGTGGCCACTGCTATGACTGGTCTCATTTAAACTGTTATCCTCATTCTGACTGGCAGTTAAAGACACAGGGTTTTCTAGGTGGACGCCCAGGGGACCCGGGAGGGAAGGCTGTCTCTGGGAATCTGCATTTTGTTGGAACTTTCTCGTCCTCTGAAGCGGTCAGCCTTAGTTGGCGTGCGTTGGTGTCCTTAATGTCCTCCTTCGAGAGTCCCCGTGTGACCCCTTCCTCAAAGAAGAGGCAAGCTGCTGCTCCAGCTACCGAACGCACCTGCTTTTACTCTAGTAGGAGTGGGAATTTTCTATTACAGAGTTGAGGCCAACATATATAGACCACAGACCTGTGCTGTTCTGGGTTACCTCTCCGAGGAATGGTGGATAACAGAGAAAACTGTGGAGAGAGAAACCGAGGGAACTTTCCAAGGTTCCCACATCACGGAAAGCACTCAGGAGGTGGGCTTTTGGGCGATTTTGCAGTTTTATGGCTCAGCCTCCAGCGCCTTTCCCAGTGCGACAGGCCTAAGCTGAGCACAGGTGTGACTAAGGCTACTTCTGGCCCTTAAGGTTCCTGCCACCGTGGGGACTCAAAGCGCTCAAGTTAACATAATCATACATCTTTAAAGAAATAGGGAGGAGAGGCTAAAAAAAAGACAAAAGTTGGATTATGGTTGGCTTTGGCCACAACTGTGAAACTTCCCACTTTGGGAAATTCCTTTCTGATCCATCCCAGGTGACAGCTAGAGCGCTTCCAGGAGGGGAGGCACCTGCTGGCCCAGGTGGCAGGTGCGACAGCAGTGGCTGGGGACCTGCTGGGAAGGGAAGCTAGGCCAGGTCACTGGCCCCAGGCGGCCTGAGTGGCCTGCGCCTTCTTTGAAAGTGACAACACTAAACATCACACTCACTGCCACTTTGTTATGCACAATCTCACGCAACTCAGTCACCAACCGTCCAATCCAACCCGCTTGTTGATGGCATTGTGGGGACAATGAAGCTGCTTTTAAAGTCTCAGTAAAGGAATGATTTGTTGACGTAGAGAATGTTGTCAGCAAGCCAACGCAACAACTGACAGAGGCATTTTCCCTACTAGGCATAGCAATCTACTCTTCTTAAATCTCAGGGCTTGAGATACTGGGGGCAGGGCTGCAAATCAGTTGATTAAAAATTATTCACTGGATACGCACCATAGAGTCTGAAGTACCCTGGTGGCACTAAGTCATATCTTTGTGACCAAGTAATGATTGAGCAGTTTCTACCAGGGAAAGCCAGAAAAAGCCCCTTCCACACAATATTAGTGAAATGCTGTTCCGTTACTGTGATTATATACTTTTGACAAGTATTTACCTCATCACAGCAAAACGTTACACTATCAGGGGTTTGAACAGACGTAGAGGAAATCAGCCATAGACCGGGGGCGGGGGGGGGGGGGGTAATCCTGGCGGAAGCTGAGGACGTCTGGGATTCCTGGTTCCTGATGCAGGCGATCACCTGCATGGTGCAGGTGAAGTTTGTAGAGAGACACTTTAATAATGTACTACTTTTTGTTTCTCTGTATTTCGGAATACTCAGGATTTTACCAACAACTCGGGCCATTTTAGCAAATGTTTTTATGTTCTATATATTAATATATTCCTTCAACCTCTGAGTGAAGCTGTATTTTCTATGGCTGAATCCTGTTTTAATCTCCACCACACCTCCTTCACCACATGGATCGCTTTTCAATATTCTTGAATCTATGGGAATCAAGAAAAGTAAAAGGCTCTCTATAGTTTGTGTCCTTATCTCCACTCAACAATTGAGATACAAACAATCGATTCACCCGAAGTTTAGAAGTACTTCACTCAGTTTTCAAACTCTCACAATGCTTCACTCAGTCTCGCTGATGAAGTTCAAGCTTTTAAACAACACATGTGTTAGGGCCAGTTTTCTTATAGTGGCTGAATGGCTAATTTATAACTGGGTTCTCGGTTCTGTTTTTTAATCATGACCCTGCAAGGGGCCAGACTCTCTGAAGTGGGTGGGAATCGATTAGACTGGAGAAAATAGAGAAAACATAGAAAGAGACCTGTGAGAGTCTTAAATGGAAACATTTCAGAAACAACTGAATGGGATCTCTACTCTTTATGGAAGGCTACCCTCAACATGTTTGCACACCAGTAGCAACCCCTCCTCACATATAGCTATATTTCACCTACAGATGGGTGAAAAGTGATTACCTATGATCCTATAATACTTTACGTAATTACCTGTAATTAAATTAGTGCAAGGTAAAAATAATTGACTTAAAATAATATAAAGTATTGATAACAATTACTAGGCTAAATAGCATTATTTTTTTCATAAAAGGAAGTGTCATAGGCAACCAAGCGGCAAAAAGAGAATGGAGTGAGATGTGGTTAAGGGGATGTCCTTATAGCAATGAACGTCATTTGTATTATCCTTACTTCTTTGAATAAATTCTGATGACAGCCCTATTTCATTTCTTCATTCACTTTGGAGGCCAGATGGCATTAGAATCATTTACTTCACCTTGTTGTGCTTAATTACTACAATCAACACACTATTTTCCAAATTAATCATAACAAAGTAATTTCATTAGTAACACAGCAGGCTGTTGAATTATTAGCATCATAACAGTTTGCAAACAATTAAACTTTATTTGAACCTTAAAAATTTGCAGAGTGGAACATTATTGTAAGATCTAATGGCAATAGAGTACAAATTCAGTACAGTGCAAATAATCAAGCAAAATGCTATATAAAATATGACTTACAATCACCTTTGGAAAAAAAATAGCTCTCTAACTGTTCATAGAAAAAACAAATAAAAGCTAAGCAAACATAATGAGAACATAGCAATTAGCACATTTTCTAACAAGCCATGTTGTTTAGATTCACATTAATTATATTATTATGATTTGAAGAGTGTGTGATATATTGTCAAGGGTGTAAGGAAAACTTTCTCCCTGGTAGTATACAGAAGATTTCACCAAATGAATACAAAGTTGTCATGAACTGAAAGCAATGATTACTTTTCCTGTCACTCCGATTTGAAATCTTGGTTTTCTTTTCGATCTCCCACCTGGATTCCAGTTAAAAAAGAACAAAGGCCAGAGGAGCTCAGGCAGAGGCCACACAAGATTTCTGTCTCCACGTTCAAAGGGAGACTGTCTGGCTTGGAATCGCTGGTCATCCGTTGGCGAAGGACTCCCTCTCCTGGATTAACTGTAAAAGGAGGCAGCGAGGTTCTACAGGCTCTGCATTCTGCGGGGCTTTGGGCCCAAGTGGGGGAGGGCTGCTCAGTGGCTGGGTGTGCAATGAAAAGCTGCTGCCACCTACTGGCCCAGGGCTACAATCTTCACTGAAGCCAGAAGCAGGAAACCTGTGTCCACGCCACCAGCAAGTCCACGTTTTGTGGAAACCCACCACTGCCTTTGCTTTTCAACCTCTCGGGCTTCGAAAACCAGCCCAGTAGCCTCATCTCCGCTTGTCTTACTTTTCCCAAGATGATTTCACTCTACCCCAATGCTCTCTATTAGGACCATATTAACAAGTGCACAAATTCGTATCTGAAAGCTTGAGCTCAACAATTTCTAATTTATATAATAATATAGAGTTTACTCGCAATCCCTAAAATTAATATTCTTTAACATCTGAGATGACATGATTGTGGTGTTAAGGTGATAATGGTAGATATACACTCTGAAATAGTGCCTGTAAACAGTTTTATGTAAATAATGGAGGTTTTTAAATATCATCAGCTTGCTTGCATGGTCAGAACCTTTATCTTCATAAAGCAAAGATCCAAAAAGTTCAACAAAGGTATGTGCTAATCAGTGATTCAATATGAGGAGATTATAGCTGCTCCAAATAATCATCCGTTCAGCAGTACCTTGCGATATAAGAGCAGACCAGTACCTTGTAGGCATTTAAAATACCTTTGGTTTCAAATATACATGAACAGGTGTGACAGAATTCTGCAAGTCTTGCTCAGGTAGTGGGGTGTGGGACTCCACTGCCAGGCTGCTGCTGGTGCGTGTGCTGCTGTGGTTCCCACACTGCTCCTTCCTCTGCCCTGAGCAATGCACAGCGGTGGGTTCCCTGTCCCTGCCCCAGTCGCGATCAGGCAGGAGACGAGGGCTGGGTCCGCTCTTCACCTCGGAGCACACCGAGATTCCTTATGCCCTTACGGTGGTGGAGAATGGCGGTGGGCCGTATGAATTTTTTATTTTATTAAATTTAAGGGGACTGTCTAGGGCGGGGGGATAAAATGGACACATATGTAATACCCTTTGTAATACTTTAAGCAATAAAAAAAAAATAAATTTAAACAAAGTGATGGTAGAAGATGCTGGCCAGCCCATCAATTGACCAGGGTATCTGCTATTGATACCACCGTTCTGGTCGGCGCGTGTTGTAGAAGGTGGCAGCACACTACCATTTGCAATTCGATCCTGTTTCCTTTCTTGTGGTGAGATTTAACATAAAGTAAACTCGCCAACTGTAACATTCTTTCGGGAAAACATGTTACTATTGTGTGGAAAATAAATACTGGCATAAATAATCTATAAAGCTTTAATAATGCTTTATTCTTTAAGGCTTTACTAAAGCATCTACCAAAAACTTCTACGATATCTTCAGCTTAAATTTCTATGGAAATTATATGTTATAGTCTACAAAAATAACTGACGGCCAATATTGAGAGAAGTTGTAACTCATACCAGAAGTAGCAGTGACTACATGGAACATATAAAATAGTGCTGAATTCTTCACACCAATCAAATGAGTAAGTAAAAACTATAATCATTTCTTTGCAAAACAGCAACAGGTCTAAGTGTACAGCTTGTATCTAATTTGCATTAATATCCTTCATTTAGTTTCACATCAGAGGGATGCTATGAATGCAGAAAGTAATGAAGACGCAGGATGATCAACAAAACAAAGAAAGGTTATGAGCTGCTGCTCATGCCTCCCCGGGGTCTGATTCCACAGCCTTTGCAGAGTAGCAGGAGACGGACCCCTCCTCGGCTGCGGCTGCGGGCAGAGGGGAAAGTTCATTATCATTTTTTTCTTCGACCAAAACGTTGATCTTTCCTGTTTAGGAAAAAATTACATTTTTTTTAGCCGAGGAAAAATGAATGTTTACTCAGCCTTCTTTCTGTCAACTGGGCTTCTTAAAATACCCATAAAAAGTGGTATTTTACTAAAGAGGAGGAGGTTGGGATTATCACAGGGACTTTCTCTTAATAATCTATTTCCAAAGTAAATTCTACAAAATTATTTTAAAAATTGAACCAGACTCCTTTTTAAAAAGAAGAAGATGATTTGGAAGCATCATCTCCATGTTATCAGAAAACTACCAAGACTCAGAAAAAGGCAAAGACTCATAATGCAGAGACCAAGAGAACATATGAGCTATTACAGAATATTGGATTAAAATGTACTTACCCAGGACTCTCAGATATCATACATCTCCATTATGTAGGCTTTCGGCACCAAGCCAATGGCTCCCTTCATTTCTCCTACCCACCAGCCATATCTATTGTATTCCTAATTGAAAACAATATGCAATATTAACCTTTAGGCTGGTGGAAGTACAATGTCCTTTGTGTGCAACTTCTGAGAAATGTTATTTCTTTTTATAAAGTTACAAGAGCTTGAGCTGCAAATTGAAACATTTTCATCTTTTTTTGTTCCTGGACACTTTAAAAATGCGGCTAGGCAAAGATTTAAATTAAAGTATAAGACAAAGCCTGTTTATTACTGGGTGTAGAACACAGAAACAGTCACTTATAAGAACCTGACAAGTGAATCAACCTCCCTCCCTGTTCCCCTCCCTCCCTCCTTCTTTTTCTCCCTCCTTCCTTCTTCCCCTCTCTCTTCTCTGCTAGGGGCTGCAGGGCACAGCCAGGGTCCGTTGGATACTACCTTTGCCTTCAAGAAGCTTACCATCTAGCAAGGATAGAATTTATTTTTCACAATAAACTACTTAATTCCTACTTAAACTCTTATGACCAACAATGATTTAGAATATAGAGGTATGCCTCTTCTTAAGAAAACCTTGTATAAGCACATAGACATTTTGAACAGACAAATTAGAGAAAATAAGGAAACACTAATAACATGTCCCCCCAATTCTTTATAAAACCATTCACAAGAGGGCTCCTTTAAGAAAGCTTCCCTAAGGCATCTGTTGTCTTTTATTGATCATAAACTACAATAGATAAAAGGATGGGGAGAAGGGATTTAAAGATGGTGTTAGATTCTCCCTTACAGTAGAAGATTAATGGGAAATAAAAGTATCCCAAGTTATAAAGGCGAAATATTACCCCAGTAATATTAAAAGACAGTGAGTGAGGGGCCACATCGCCTTTACCGTGTCCTGTGAGACAGGCCTGCACCCCCACTCCTCCCCTTTGCCTCCACGGCAGACACACCACTGCTTTAGGCACCGTGAGCACTCTGTAACCGGTCTCATAGGTCTGCCAGGTTGACTAATGTACTTTTATATCAAACTTACTTATGCTTCGTGAGAAAAACAAAGTAAAATGAATTACAAGTTTCAAGAATAATATCTTTCCAAAGCAATACTCTACAAAAGCATTGGAGGACCCAAATTTAATTTTTCCTAAAGATAAATTTTTAAAATCAATCCCCAAAGTAATTCAATAGGCTATGATTTTCCAACATCTGAGTCCCAGATAAATGGGTCGCATGTGGGAGGGAATGTTAATCCAGGCACAGACTTAGCATCTGTACTGATTAGGATGCCACTGACCATCAGAAAGGAAAATCACAGTTCTTCAGCACAAATGCAGCAGCTTTAAGTGTGTACTGATACGTAGTCTATCGACAGATTGTGGGGCTACGTCTACATGTGCTTTTTGAACTGTGACGTACCAGAATGAGGTTTACTCAAAGAACAGCGTGGAAGGAGAGGGGACAAAGGCTTCTGATTCTAATGAGAGCACATCTGGCTCATGATTTTAAGGTTAAAAGTTCTCTGATAGTGTGAACTGAGTGGACAAAACTGCCTAAGAAACGGACAGAGTCTGATGCCCAGAACTCAATGGCGACGACTACAATGTATGTAGGCTGTATTTATCAGAAGAAAATACCAACTTATTGAAAGCTAAGATTAGCAACCATTATACCCTAGTAGGTACCTAATAAAACTGCCCTTTTCAATTTTTAAGGCAATGAGTACAATTAGAGCCCACTGCTTAACAAAACAAACGTATTTAACCTTTCAGAGGCCCAAGTCTTACCTTGTAAAATCTCAAAATAGATGGTTAATAGGGTAAACGTAAGTGTGAGAGCTCTGACCCAACACCGGTCTGTTTTTCCAACTGATTATTGGAAGGAGTGAAGAAATGAAGGCCGGAAAGGACGGGCACAGAACACAGGCAGTGAGAGGCATATTATGACCCAAACCTGCTTTCAGAGAAGAGCCCACAACCTGGCTCTCAATGTTTAGATTCCAATTACAAACCAGAAAGTTCATAATATTCTGCTGTGGTTACAACCTGTGCTCTCAGTTAAAGATACAGTGTTGTTCCCAAGAAGCTGACTCACACCCAAATTTAAGAAATTGATTTCCAACAAATCACTTCAACAAAGGACCGATGGCATTCTTCGAACGTGAGAGAATTCTGCCCGACAGTAACGGGCAGGATTCATTAAGTGGGAAACACAGCAGTAAACAGCAGGGAGGAGCTTAGCCAGCTGTAAACAGGTCTCTTAAAAGAAACATTCGGGGGGGGGGGGGGGAATAAAGTTCTAGACTGAAATCCTCTTAAATGCTTCACTTAATTAATTTAAAATGATTGAAAACCATATGAAATACACACCTCATAAAAGTACTCTAAGATATCACAGGTTTAAATCGGGAAAAGGTATACATAAAAAACCAGAGTGTTTATTACTTTGCATTTGTAAAGGATTCCATATAATACTCCTGTGTGGAATTAAGAGGTAAGATAAAATACAGTGAGGTAAAAATCTAGTAGGCAAATTTATGGGTTTACACCGCGGCCGCAAGAGCACGTCGACAAGACTGCAAACACAGAAGCTGTTACTTTTATCATTACCATCCTCTGTATGAGCCTCCTGAGCAACATGAATCCCAATTAAACCATTTGCAGCCGATAAAAGGGGAGGAAGATGCTTCTTGGAGTACAGTATTCTCAACTTCAGCCTGAAGATTCACTATCATACGAGGCTGCCTTTGAAGAAGGAAATCGGCCTTTCTCGGCCTTCCCCCAAACAAATGTGATTCTGAATGATAGATTACTTACAGTGGAAAATACTACAATCCACACAATCTCGTCTTGCAGTCCACATACTGAGTATAGATAGGATTGTTCTAAAAGTCACAGGTGGGTCATTAAAAAACACGGCAACTCTCAAGCCTGATCATGTTCATAAACAAAAATAAAAAGACAGAACCATAGCAGGCTGCCATCTGAATCTCTGAAAAGTTAGGAAGCGTCATGTCATCTTATGGCTCACGAGAGCTCAGGTACAAGAAGATCTGCCATCTGGTATCCCTCACCCTCCTCGGCTCTTAACGTCAACTGAAATGCTAGCATAGGCCAGTGACTGCACTTCAGCAGGACTGATAAAATAATGAAGAGTCCTTTAATCTACAGGAAACCATTCTAGTCAATTTATAAGAAATATTGCATCCCTTTGTAGGACGTGTAATTATTTTCTATTAATCATGTGCTATAAAGCTACATTATGCGGTTATTCTGTTATCACTGGGAAGGGGCCTGCAGTCAGCTTCTGACAATGTTAGGTAATTACTGACACAAAGCTGCTTTCTCTTCCTGTAGTAATGCCTTCGCGATCCAGAGGTGTAGGGATGCTGATTGTCTGAAAACAGCGCTCAAATGGAATTCAATATCTGCCACATGGATGGCTTCGAGGCGAAATGTGATGTGGCAGAAAAGCAAAAAAGCCCAATGCCCAGTCATCCGCGGAATCATCGTAAAGCCGCCCCGAACAGTTGTGATCTGACTCCTGTTTTCAATTTTCACACCATTACAATCGCTTTCATTACTTTTATTGTGTAATTAAAATTTTAGGCCTAGATTAATAGGTATTCAGCAATAGATTAAAGTGATTGAGTAATAAGGTAGGAAAAAGGCACTAGTTTTGATAGAGTGAAACGGGGCCCTGAGCCCGCACCACAGTAGACGTATGTCCGTGTTCACTCACCGACTGAATCCCGGTCGGTGCCAGGTGTTACTTTACACTTACAGGAGGCCCAACACTTACTACTTAAACCCTTTGCAGCGCCATGAGTCTCATTTTTCAAGTATGCTAACCCACTTCCGGCTAACCATATGGTAAAGGAATGGTGCCTAACAGAAACCTGAAACACCAATAAGATGCCGGGATGTGCTACTCCTTTCAGAAATTAGTTACCAATCTGTTTAAAAGCGACAGGTGTTCGAAAGGCCATTTCTTCAAACATGTATCTCTCTTCCAACTATTCCCTGTGATATTTTCCATTTCTCAAATTATTGATACACATGGTAATAGTATGAACATTAGATAACGATTTAAAACACGGAGAACCTTTCTTCAGGTCACCTCTTTCAAGAACTTCCACCATCTCCCCACGCGCTGACTGCTGGCAGGGTGGGGGAAGCCATGCGAGGAGGCCGTAGGCAGTGCACCGAGGAGCTAGTGGAAGGTCTTGAGCAGCAGAGTAAGCTGACAAAGGCAGTTCCCGAGAGGAGCAGAGAGGCAGAACTGTGGCTGCAACAATCCAGGTGAGGTGAGGAGGCCTGAGCAAGGGTGGTGATGGCTGGCATGGAAGGGGTGGGTGAGCCTGGGAGCAGTTATCAGAGTCGTGTGTTGGTTGGTGAAATACACTGAGTACCAAGGCCACCTTCTACTGAGCCTGATTTGATCTTCCTTTGCCTGACAGTACCTATGAATCAGCATCAAGTGAAGTCTCCTTTCATCACCACTTACCATATCAATAGATGCCTGCCGAAAAGGGATCTGATAAAATCCAGCACCTATTTATGGTAAAAACTCTGGGCAAAGTGGGAATAGAGGGACTATACATAGGCATAAGAAAAGCCATATGTCACAAACCCACGGCCAAAATCAGACACAACTGGCGAAAACTAAAAGCGTTATCCTTAAGATCGGGAACCAGACAGGGATGTGCACTTTTACCACTCTTTTCAACATACTACTGGAAGTCCTAGCCACAGCAATCAGAGAAGAAGAAGAAATAAAAGGCATCTAAACTAGAAAGAAGTAAAACCATCATTATTTGCAGATGACATGACATTGTATATAGAGAATCCTAAAGATTCCACCAGAAACTACTGGAACTGATAAATGAATTCAGTAAAGTAGCAGAATACAAAATATCCAGAAAACAGTTGCATTTTTAATCACCAGTAATGAACTACCAGAAAGGGAAACTAAGAAAACAATCTCATTTGCAACTGCATACAAAACAAACTACCAACTCACCTAGAAATAAATTTAACCAAGGATGTAAAAGACCTGTACTCAGAAAATTATAAGACACTGAAGAAAAAAAATGAAGAAAATACAAATAAGTGGAAGCATATACTGTGTTCATGGCTAGGAAGAAATCACTAAAATATCTATGCTACTCAAAGCAAGCTATAGATTTAATGCAATTCCTGTCAAGATACAAGGGCATATTTCACAGAACTAGACTAAATATTCCAAAAATTTATATGAGATATCAAATGAACCTGAATAGCCACAGCAATCTTGAGAAAGAACAAAGTTGGAGGAATCCTGCTACCTGATATCAAACTATACTACAAGGCCATAGTAATCAAAACAGCATGATACTGACGTAAAAACAGACATGCACTATAAATAATACCTTGTCTAAAGAGCTTACATGCCACCAGCAGAAATACATATATCTGTCTCTTGCAGAACTGGGAGCAAATAATGCCAGTTCTTTGAAGAAATGAGTTCAGTTGAACTTACTGTAAGTACCGAGAGGTCAAGACAGAGCCCTGCAAGGGGAGAAACCGTGTGGCAGGTGAAGGGGACAATCTACTGGGTGTTCAGCTCCTTCTCATTCCTGTGGTTATTTTCTCGGACGACCCAGCTCTTACTAACTAGGTATGCGACGTTGGGCAATGCCCAAGTCCTTTCAGGATGATCTTTTGTTCTGTATACCTCACCCCTTGAGACACCACAATAATCCAGTTACATATTTGATATAAATCAGTAAGTCCAATTATTATACATTTGGACCTCATGGAGTGAACTCTGTTGTTATATTTACTACAGAATTTTTGTGTTGAGGGCATTACCTGCCACTGTTTTACTTATTATATAAAGAGGTTGAGGTCAGATAACCAGTGAACATTCTAGAAATTCATGATAATTTTTTCTAAGTAGCCAGTACTGGGAAAAACCTAGATCTGTCCTTTATGATTAAGAGAAGTTATTAGTTCCCCGTCTCTCCCTTTTTTAGTTTGGTTTCCAAGAAGTTCAGGGCGGAGTTGGAAGCTCAAGTGCACAAACTCCATTGTGTCTTAAGGTCTCCACGGGGGTCGTCCTTTTTTCTTTATCCTTCCCTCCCCCCACCCCCCATTATCTTGAGCCTCCAGATTTCCTCACCTCTACAGTGAAGGGCTAGTACTAAGGTTCTGCTAATTCTCTGATTCTAATTCTTTTTAATAAGTTCAGTATTATTTTCCATTTTAACTGCATTTTCATAACATATTAAACATCTATCTGCCATATGTTAGGTATTGGAGATACAAAAACTTAGGACACACTGTCTACTTCAAGTTCAGAGCTGAGAGAGAGAGAGAGAGAGAGAGAGAGAGAGAGAGAGAGAGAGAGAGAGAGAGAGAGAGAGAAAGAGAGAGAGAGAGAGAGAGAGAGAGAGAGAGACCCAGTCATGGCCCACGTAGGTGTGAAGCAGACAGAGAAAGGCTTTAGGGCCAGATCTGCGCTGATTCCAGGAGAAACTGCTTGCTAGCCGGTATCCTCAGGCTATTTGCATAGTGACCCTACTGAGCATGGGTTTCCTCATCTGCCCAATTGCACCACATACTCCACTGGGTTAGTTTAGGAGTCAGACAAGCGAAAGCATATTGCGTGCCTAGAGCAGCATATTGTAGGCATGCAACAGATACTTTTTCTTTTTAAAATTTGTACTGTTGACAGTATTACAGATGCTGTAATATTTTTAAGTAGCCACTTCCCTCCTTTGCCCCCCTCCACCCAACCCCTGCCCCACCCCTTCATCACATCACACTATTGTCTGCGTCCATGGAAGATGCATATATGCATATAAGTTCTTTGGTTAATCTCTTCCCATCCCCCCACCTCCTCCCTTCCATGTATCCATGTCTTTGGCCCTATTTTGATCCATTTCTTCCCTCTCCCTCCCTATTAATTGCTGTAGCAAAAACCAGGGCAACAAAAAATAGAGTATTTTTGAGAGCAATCTAAGGCAGTCCGATTGTCATGGGAGCTCTCTGTCCTGCTTGGCCGAAGGGAATCTGACCTTTAAAGGAATGAGCAGGGAGACATCTCAAAGGAGAAATAATGTGCCACCTATACGTGGAGGGGGTTCCTAATTTTTTTTTTGGGGGGGGGGAGGCGGTGGAGGGCATAAGCGATTATGGATTTTTTAATTTAGGATTTTTTAAAAAGGATCAGCAGAGTGTTGTTTTTTTAGGTGTTTTTCTTGTTTTGCTGTGGCAAACGCTTGCTCCTTCCTTATAGAATTCAATCACATCCTGGTAGGCCCTGCAACCAGCAGCTCCCTTGCCCCTCTGACACCACCTCTGGTTTCTCCTCCACCTCTCAGCCACTGCAGGGGCTCAGCCTGCCAGCTGCCTTCCTGCACACCGTCCCCCTTCACCTGTCCGCACGGTCCTGGACCAGGCCCTCCGCTGTACGCAAGAGAAAAGAGGGAAGCACTCGCGCATGCTGTTTGCTAGGGGATGAAAGGGGTCCCAGGAGGGAACCAGGCCGTCTGACTGGCGTGGTGCTGTCTCCACAGACTGCCCATCTCTCCTTGGCAGAGGTGGGTGTGAGCCAGCAGGTCTGCATGGCCCCTGCCTCACTGGGCCCCAGAGGGCACCCTCCCTATTGGCAGCACAGGAACTAGATGCCACCACACCCCAACAATGGCAGCTACAAGTACCCTGACACTCCGTTCTCCCTCTCCTTCCGAAAGGCTGCAAGGGAGCAGCCTGCGGCCAGCGCTGTGTCCTACATGGAGGTGTCCTGGTTACCCCCCAGTGGGCAGCTATGCTATTTGTGGCCAGTGGGTCAGATGGTCACACAGGAAAAACGAAGCTGAAAAGTAACCCGGTGTCGTCCTCTGCCAGGAGAACTCAGCAAGACTCTCCTTTTATTTTACTTTCCTGGTAGGTTTGGAGCCAAGACAAGCTCTAAGTGACTGAATCTTGACATTTTCACAATGAGAAGCAAACGATCCCAATTCGCCAGTCCTTGGAAAAAGTCACAAACAAATGGGAAAAGCATCAATGCTTGGAATTCCGACCAAGGCACACTAAAAAATAACAATGACAACAAAAATTTCAGAAGCTCTTTTACTGTACATTAGTGAACAGTGTCAACCCTCCATTTCCTGTCTCTGACTTCATAAAACATTTTTCAAAAAGCTGCAAAGCTCAAGTCACATGCCCTCGACTAGATAAAATATTCCAGGACTCCTGACTCGTGCTTTCCTGCTAATGCCAGACGAAGTTCATGCCTCCTTCCTGCTGAAGCGTAGCTCTCCTGTCATTAGGTCTCTAAAGCTAATTTATTGCTTTAAAAGTAAGAATAGGAATGTGGTTAGCAATTTACCGATGAGCACAGATTGAAAGATAAACTAAGGGAGGATGTAAAATCCAGAACAGCAAGTAGAATAGCATACCAGAGAGGTATGCAGGGCCACGAACCTGCCTATAGCTATCTACCCTGGATCCTGCTATTAAAATCATAAAATTTCACAAACACAGTTCTAGGGAAATGCTATTAAGGATGAGAAGATGTCCATGTTGAAGGTGGTAATACAATCGAAGTGCAAACTGGTAAGAGAATTTAGCATGATTTTAAACAACCCAATTCCTTAAAAAAAATTAAAAGATTTTCTACTCAAAAATGATTTTTTCCCCTATCAGATGAATCTGAAACCAGGCCTTGTTTCAGAGTTCATTCACTAACAAGGCAGCTGTCATTAAAATGACAAATCCCAGTTTGATTCACCCCAGAAAAAGTGCTCTATTTGAGGGCTGGGGGGATTTCTAAATCTCCACTGAACTATTGAAATATATAAAGTATTTATTTTAACACATAAAAAACCCCAGCAGCAACCCTTATGAAAAGAACTGTCCGCGAAACGCTATGACCGGCTCGCTTTTTCAGCAAGCAGTATTTAGATTTATTATTAGCGAGGTTCAAAGGTTAAAACTAAGAAAATGCGGGACTCTTGGAAGGAGGAGCTAGCGCAGCCTGGGATCATGTGACAGCTGCTATTGGAAAACGTTAAAAAGGCCAAGGGGGAGAACCGGTATCTGCCTACTCTTCTTCCTTTACTGCAGCAGTTGCTTTTCACCAAAAATTTAAAAAGAAAGGCTAAGATGCGTACAGAAGAGGCCCCAAAGAAATAAATCAGCCCCAGGCTGACGGAGCACAGCTGACACCCATCACGGCTTCCTTGCAAAGACAGAAGAAGGCTGCATTTAAAAATGAAACCACAGCTCTGTAGTGAATTTCAATGAAGACAGCCTAATCGCAAACCAGTTAGGACTTTTTCTGTCACTACACTTACAAAATTAAAACACTCTTTATTATAATGTGTGCCATTTTGTTTCATGATTCATTTAAATGTTTATTTATCTGGAAAGAATACATTTTTCTTAAACTATCTTTTGTTGCCTTTTTTACAAAAGTATTTTCAGAACTCACAACCTTCCAGAAGGCAAGGCAAACAGAGATAATTAAATGTTGCAAATTATACATCAGTTAATTATTAAAAGCAAGTTATGTATCTTTAAAATCTTTTAAAGGGTGTTCTTAGAAAAGTTGTGGCTTTAATTTCTTTATAAAGTATACATTTTCTATGTCTCCATAAATATTGTGTTAGACTCCTTAAAATGTATTTTTCCTTATGTGTACAATTTTTACATTTAATTCAGAATGATGAAAAAATTTCATGATTAATGCTAATATTTTATTGACATGAGATACGAAAGTAATAGCCCATGGCTGGATTTAAAGTTGGATTTATGACATCATTTTGATTGTGCACATTAGCTGCAATTACCTGCACCACTCATTCTGAGCCACTAGATGGTGTAACAAATAGATTAAAAACAGCAACATTGCATTCCATCATCAGGACATCTAAATATAACTCTGAGAAAGACTAAACAAATTTCTAGGCATATAACAATGCTAGTGATTTCTATACTAATTCTAATTTTTAAAAAATCTATCAATATATATGTGATCAGTTCTACTTTGATCTAGAAACAAACCCCTTTGAGCAATTTTTCACCCTCTCCTACTAAGGGCCTTGAGTTCTGAATTTACAGTAATGCCAAGAATTTAAATTGCTGTCATCATTCATATATTAAGTGAACTTATGATGTTCACTTATGGTCTATGTTTGCCAAGTTTTGATAAAAACTGGAAGGCCAAACCAAATAAAAATTTAGTCTCCAGAGATTCCAATCTGAACTTGCCCAAAGCAAAGTGGAAGAGTCATTCTTCACAAACATATACTCACCCTTAAAGCAACCAGACAACCAACTTCCGGAACACCCATCAAGGGCCCAGAATTAGTCCAAATTCCTTAGAGGGAGAGCTAAGTGTCCTTTATGCTCACCCTCACTGAGATACCTCTGGTAGATTCCGCTAGGTGCACAGCTGGGTAAATATGGACAGCCACTCAGCCGATGGTGGTGATGTGTGTAATAGCCCCTATGCGGGACCACCACTAACCTGGGCTCTACCATCAGGCTTCACAGACAAAATTACAATCTCCACAGAACAGTTTTGGGAGTGCTGGAATTACCTCCCCGGGAACCCTAGAAGTGTAGCACACATATATGATTATCTTTTTAATTTCATATCAACAGGAAATGGTTTCGAAGGCAATGGGAGGACTGAGACCTGCCCCTGGAGATGCTGCCTGCTTCACAGCCCCTCCTGGAGGCTGGTACTCTGAGGCTGTCAGCAACAAAGACAACCTGGCTCAGAGAGACGACTTTAAGAACAGACCCACCTGGGCTTCATGAGTTTCTCATTCTACCATCTATAATAATAAAAGTGTAATATGCTAATTAGGCCGGACATCCTTCCGGACGAAGCCGGCGCTGCAAGGAAAGCCTGGGTCCCAGGTGCCTGCTGGTGGCCGGAGGGAAGCCCGGGTCCCGGGTGCCAGAGGGAAGCTTGTGCCGGCAGCCGGGGGAAGGAAGGCCTACTCTTGCATGAATTTCGTGCATTGGGCCTCTAGTAGGAATATAATGGGCATCTGCCATTTGCTCCTCTAATATGAGATTCCAAGTGAAAGCTAATCAACCTTTTAATTTTATACACAATTGCAGCTAAATTAGGTGAAAGAAGCTGTGAGCTAAGTAAATTTGAGGAATGATGCCAAGGAAGTTTGTCAAGAACTGAAACTAGACTGGCCAGTGTGGCTCAGTGGTTGAGTGGCGACCTATGAACCAGGAGGTCACGGTTCGATTCCCAGTCAGGGCACATGACCAGGTTGTGGGCTCGATCGCCAGTGTGGGGCATGCAGGAGGCAGCCTATCAATGATTCTCTCTCATCATTGATGTTTCTATCTCTCTCCCCCTCTCCTTTCCTCTCTGAAATCAATAAAAATATACATTTTTAAAAAGAACTGAAACTAATCAGCTTGGTTCCTATATTAAGTAATTAACTAAAAAAACTGTTGTCTTAACTCAGGCAATCAAGTGCTTAATAATAGGCTGAAGGCAAGAGTAGTGATATGGCCACCTAGAGCTTCCCAGAACTGAAAGTGTCTTTCAAAAATATATATTAAAAAATCTCACACTAATGAGCAGAGGACTGAGAAATAAAATATAACTCTTAGCTTTGGGCACCTCAACTAGCAATTATCACCGTTGGCTATATGTATTTACTCACCAAATATTTCCCCGATAATCTACAAGTGGTCATATCGTATTTCTTTTGCATTCCTGGTGCTTAGAATGGGACCTGGCCCATTATAGGTACTTTATGATGGTTTCAAATTAAACACAAGGATGAAAAGAAGGGGGAGAGAGAGGGAGGGAGGAGGAAAAAAGAGAGCGGGATGGAAGAAGGAAGGAAGATACAAGCACAAGATGAAAACGGCAGAGAGCCCTGAGCTGGAAGTCAAGATGCCTTGTGAAGTACAGGCTCTGGCACTCTCTTGACCCAAGTCCCTTCCCTGTAAAAACCACAAACAGATAGACGACCCCTAAGATCCCTCACTCAATCGTTCTGACTCTCTGCTATGGTTTTATGCACCAGCCAACAAATGTTAAAATTCTCTTCTGTATCTAACAATCATAGCATCTTTCTGAAAAGTCCAAAAGATTTCTCTAATCAAGAAACCACATTCAATTCCTAGACTTACGTATTATACAACATTTTCATACTTATGGTTTCCATGTGTCATTTGTTTCTAACATCGCCTCATAAAGGAGACTGAAGGGGGTATTTTTTAACCCCCACCTAACAGTAGGGAAAGTTAAAATGTGAAGATTAGGGGGGCTCACTCACATCATCAGAAGTGTAATCACAAAAAGAAACTTTTAGATCGAAGGACAGAAAGACTTTGAATAATCCAGTATCTTAAAGAGGCACAGACATGATTTTTCATATATAAAGATGAGTTCATGCAACGTACTTTGCTATTATGTTTACAAATACAATTATGTTAAACTTAAAAAAAGAATTACCTAAACCCGTCTGAGTAGAAAAGCATTGCTCTTAAATTGTCGGAACACCCCACGTATTTACATAAAGATGAAAAGCTTATTCTATAAACACGGTGTTTCCAGTAGTGAATGGCAGGCAAAATCAGAATAAGCACACAGAAGAATAAAGAGGAAGAGGAAAGAAAAACATAATAAATAACCTAATACCTTACAATGTTAACTTGCACATAAGTATATTGTTTCTGGAGAAGGCAGTGTGGATGGGAGCCAAAGGCTCAAGTGATAGGTAAACACACTGCTAAGTTGAATCCTGTTATCTGATTGTGTTTAAATTTTGATTATATTTCACTTGACAAAATAATTAATTATTGTGAACTCCCGATTGTTAACAAGGACCTAGAAGAATTCCGATTGGCACTTTCCCCAGGGTTGCGATCCAAAGGCGTAACCATCTAGTTGTGTAGTCACCCTTTACAGCTGCCATTCTCGGGTGTCTTCTTACCTTGCTCAGAATGTAAATCACATCCCCACGTTTAAATGACAACTCGTCCGAAAGAGCACCTGTGCAGTCCCACAAACCCTGGTAAAAGTTAGCGTAATCGGTGCTTTTGTCTCCTGGGAAGAAGGGAGAGAAAACATGAGTTAGGGCTTTCGTGCAGTGGGCCCTCATTCAAAAATGAACCAAGAGAAAGGAAGGGGCCACCCCAAACCACCACAATATTCTAAAAAATTCACTCCTGACTCAGAGAAAATTTTTATTCCCTCCATTCAAGAATCCTGCTTCTACTATCATCTAACTAAGGACCATTTTCCAAAAGACCCGATGTTGAATGTCTGTTTTTTCTCTTTCTCTCCTTTTGTTGTTCCCCGAAAACCTGTAATTGCACTGTTTTCTCATCAAACCAGCACCTAAAAGTTACTTCCCACTTGTTTTACAGACGAACCTCAGCCCCTGGCAACTTGCTTTGAAGATGAGACCCACACGGCACAGTGAGCAACAGCCACGAGCCGCGAGAGACACACTGTGTGCGAAGTAACCGCCTTTCCGGAGTCGGGGCACTGCAGACAAACGATGATAACAAAGGAGCCGGGGACGCTTTTTTAAAAATCCTAAAACCGAAAGCTAGTTTCAGAAAAAGGATAAAGTGGAAATAATACGAAGGGTAACGCGAGCTCTTCTCTTTGGGGACTTGGGGACCCAAAGCCTCTCGAAGTTATTTCACAAATATTTTAGCAACTTAGACATTGTCAGTGCTGAAGCTGCATTTCTCAAGACCTAGTTTAGGACATTAGGCTCTGGATAAACATGCAACATACACTGGTTATCAGCTCATCCTTCTAACAGCATAAGCACAATGGATGTGATGTGCTCAAGCTGCCATACAGACCATTAACTGATTGATTATTTAGCGCTCTCCGCTCTGTAATACCACAATAACCCGGGTAATAAATGCTTTGTCACTTATACAATGTGGCGCTCCTGAAACACAGCGCAGAGTGAAGTACACTGGGTGCTTTTGTTACACAGAGAACTGCTTCCTGTTTTTAATTTCATGATAATTGAGTTTTGATGAGTTAACGCAAAAAGAATGCAAGCAAAGAGAATGCAAGTGATATGACTAAGATGTCCGTGTATCCACTAACCAGGCAGAACATATACGGGCTGCCAACTTCCATCACTGAGTGTCATCTTTGAATTCTGAGGGGATAACTGTGGAGACACATGCTGGATTGGGGTTGTCATCCTAGTTTTGCTAGATGGCTCTCAAACAGCAGGCGCGTTGGCAATTCCAACACAACTAGGCACATCAGCATGTCATTAGGGCGTTCGTCTTATGACACATGGTTTGTGATATGTACAAAGTGCTATGTTCATTTGAAATTTTTAAAATTCTCTTTAATAGTGGAAATATTTTTTAAAGCCAAGGAGAAGATTTGAACAACAGGGGGTCTGAATATTAGGAAGTAAGATGCTACTTTTCAATTATACTTTTAAGAAAATAAACAAGAACTAGAATACACAACCTAGTAAAATCCTCCTATGAATTTTTCTCTCTCGTTTTCTAAGAATTAAGACAAAGAGAGGGAGGGGAGGAGGGGAATGGGAGGGGGGAGGCAGCGAGGAGGGGAAGGGAGGGCGGCAGAGAGAGACGAACCTTGCGACCTCTCCGCTCTAGCATTTGAGCACCCATCACGGCTACCAGCAGGGATGGGCACAAGCCTGGGAATCCAACCAAGAACTAACAATGCTGTGTCCGCCTTCATTACATTCCCCCCCAAAGCGTATCTGAAGTAAATTCCATAAATGGACACTAGAGGGCACTCTGGCTGGACAGATCACTCCAAACATTGTCAATTTTTTTTTTTTTTAGAAAAAAATTACTTAATAATAAAGTGACTGATTTCCTTTAAAAACCACTTATTTAGACAAATAGAGATTTAGAAGCTGAAACATCCTAGTCAGATTAAATCAACTGCTAAATGGGTCAAATGTTGCGCCCCATGCAGTCCGTCAGTGTCAGTTTAAAAGTCCAGGAATTAGAGCAGAGAGAGGATGACATCATTTCACATGCATGGCCCTCCCCCACGGTCACTGGCCAGGAGGTAAGAGGATCTAAATAGTTGAGGCTCCTGTGTGTTCCCCATGCTGCTCAGCCTTAGGCTTGATCCACAAAGGCTGAAGAAACGAAACTTGGGCTAAAAACTAGAGTAGAAGTGGTGGCTTGGCCAGGGCATCCCAGCAGCTTCCCCAGCTGTCTAGCCCACTGCCCGCTCTTCCCTTTTTCAGACTTTCTCACAACAGTTTCTCATTCGATAGATTTTCTAAAGGTGGGGGAAGGAAGGAAGGAAGGAAGGAAGAAGAAAAGTATATGATCATTTCTAATGCATAATAATCCTTATCACTTTGGGGTCTCTCTTCCTCTCGATGCGCTTGGTGAAACTCCCATTAACACTAATGGGAGTTGCAGGAGCACAGGAGGGGCACGGAGCCCCCCACCGCGTGCAAGATGCATCTCTCCCCAGATGTGCATCAAGAGCATTTCATTAACTCTCACTGCCGTGGAGGCGGCGGCGGCGGAGCTAGCGGCGTGGCGGTGCCGGGAAAAGATGCGTTTTCCTCTGCGCTCTCCTAACCTTGATGATGATGCTACCCAAAGACCAGCCTCATTTCTGGGTCCCCTATGTGAGCTCTGTTGAGGAATAATAAGCTGTTTGTGTCACGTGCTGCCGGGGCCGACACTTTACCATCCTCTCTCTGTCAGCCGGACGCGCTATACAGCAGCATCGCCGCTGGGGAGAGGCCAGGCTTCGCCTTGGTCTCCTCCGGAAAGTAACGCTCAGAGCCTTGGTATCAATTCTAGACATAAGATTAGGGCTGGTCTTGTTCCTTGCTGCTCTGGTTTACTTTCTAAAATTCTCATTGTGGCTAAACAGACACCGAGAAATTGTGCCTAGACGTGGTCTCAGAAGCACCGTGGGCTCACGGCAGGAACCCTGCTCACCTACACTCGGAAAACGCATCCAGGGAAAGTGTGTTTTTAAAAAACAACAGGACACGGGGTGAAGCATCATGTCATAAACCACAGATAGGCATACATTCAGAATACAATCTGTTTAGCTGTCTTTACCGCACGGATTGGTTTTTCTATTCCATCCACATCATGATCTATGTTTTCAAAATTACAAAAAAAAAAATCATCTCATTATTTATGCTTCTTGTCCTGAGAGGCATGAATGGTTAAAAAAGAAAGAAAAAAAAATCTAAATTAGCCAGCCTGTGACAGATTTAAACAATATACTTGCTCCTGCTTTTTCAAAAATACAAAAACAGGTCATTGGGTATTAAGAGCAGAATTATTATGAAACTTATAAACTAAACATTGGAGATACTTTTGCGAAAAATGAAAAGGTTTTAAGCGTGATGACAATGGATGAAATATGCAATAATAAAATAATGTAGAATCTCTCCTTTAGTGGTATAAGTTAAAAAACAACTTTAGAAAGGTAAGCATATTGTTCAAAAACTGGAATCTTGAGGATATGTATAATAACATAAGCAAGATACAGAAGCATGAACATGAAAGAACTCGTCAGGAATCTGTGATTAATTTTGTTTTCACTTACGTATTTTACATTAGTCTGATTTTTTTTTTTTTTTTTTTAGTAAAATCAGTCAATGTGAGAAATATATAACATTCTTGAGCAAGGTTAGAAGTTCACATCATGCGGTGTGCAACAAGATAGTGATACCCTGTCAGCTCGCTGCCCTGCACGGCAAACAAACTTCTAGGGTTACCTCCTAGCCAGCCTCGGAGAGCAAAGGTCGCCGCGACACGAACGCATGGAAACTGTTGCTTGAAAAGAATTTCATGTCACCAGAGATAAGAATTATTGCAGTGCTAATTTATGGCGATTGCACGAGGAACTGGACCTACTGAATGCATTCCTCGGAGGAAAGCCTGATTTTTTTCCCTTCCCTCAGAGGCAAACATTTGGGAGATAGTTACTACCAAAGGCTTTTGAAAAATACAAGTGCTTTAAGCCAAAATACATATCTTTGTGGAAAGAACAGCTACATGTGTCTTCATTCTACACCTGCATTGAAATCTTTAAAAAGGAAGCGACATGCTTTCGGCGGAGGCCTTGTGACACATAATAAAACATATCTCCTTAAATGACTATTGAGCGGGGTCCTCAAGGCTGCACCCCGCCTGTGTTTTATGGCTGTGCTTCACGGGGCCTGAGTGCTAACAGCTCCTGACTTCGGCCTCACTTCCTTTCTGACAAAAGCAAACCCCAACCTTCCGTAGCAACCTGCTCCTGCCTTCCTGCCGGGGCCGGAAACCAGGCCGCGTTTCCTTTCCACATGTCGCCGTCGGAAGGACTCTGGAGAGCGACTTCCTGAACACACACTCCTTGTCCACCCTGCCTGTGACAGCTTGAAAGAGTGATGTATGGACGGATCGGAGAGGGGAAGGTGACCCCAACTACAGCTCTCACCGGACATGGGACGACAGGGCAGGCCTTGCCCCGCTGACATGTGGCCATGAAGAGGCTGAAGTCCTGATAAGACGCTGTCCTTCTCTTCTGTCGTGTAAAATAATTGCTGGCTTATCAAAACTCACCTCGTGCTTGCGCCACAGACAGGGTTTATCTCCCGCTGTTTGGAAATAACAAACAGCAAGAGCAGCTGCCCGTTATCACGTGGTTCTCTGCACAGCACGTGTGGTTATTTTTCCAGCCTCGGCCATAATTAGTGCTCGGGGCGCCGTGGCAAGTGGACATGGATAAGGGGGCCCTCCTCCCCAGACCTGTCGGCCACCGGTGTCCTTTTGCGGTTTTTAAGCTGCTGTCACTGGACCCTGGCATTTCTTACCCAGTTCGTTCGCTTTCCATGTTAATCATATGCAATGAAGATATGCATGGCCAACATTTAAACAGGCTGCAGATCAATTAGCGGTCTTAAGTTTATCTGATTTTTATCAAAGAAGACAGAGCTGCGGGTCGATTGTCAGAGCCTGTGTCAAGTTGACCTTTTCAGAGATGTCTACATTGCCAGTCCCCTGGGCAACTTGTTGTCCCCTGTTAGTCTCTGAATGGCAGAAGTCTGTTCTGCTCAGGCACAAAGTATACACAGATGTCTATATTACATTCTTATAGGTTTGACAGCAACTGCATGTTGTATCTATAAGCTGTCCTTTAGCAGTGACACTTCCTCAATGATGATAAGCTAATTTATGCAACTAAATCTCCTTTGTGCAGAAATGAAAGCTAATTGAGTCATTACAGAGTAATTCAGGAAGGAATACCTTGTATAAATTGGCTTACTTTATAAATCCTTCTCAAGTGGTTTTCACGCATCCTAAATGGGGCTAAGCAGCTTCTCAGCCATAAGAAATCCAGACCGAAGGAGCCAGCCTGGGGAGCTGTGTGAACGCCTTCGGGACCAAGACAAGCATCCTCAGGAGGCTCCGAGGCCAGTACCTGTGCTGTGATGGCCGCTGTCCTGGCTCATCTTCCTCTGCTCCTCCACTTTCCCGGGCGCAGCGTCCTCTTCCTCATCTGTAAATAAACAACGTAAACGGCTCACTGAAGGGTTTTCTCGGGATAACAGTACAGGACTCACCTCATCTGAAGAGCAAAATTAAAAGTTTATAACACACAAAGATTCCTTTTCAGAGAAGGAAATCATTCCACATTCACATTCCTTTTTCAATAATCTAAAGCTGAACCAATAAACCTCCAAATAGCAACCTTACCGGTTGGCTTAATAGAATATGAGATATGCACCAGTGCTTCATTGTTTTAAATACTTATAGAAACTCATCTGGGATGATCTCAGATCCAGAAAAGCCCTGACATCCAGTAAAATGATACCCAGTACTACACAGACCACATTAAACTGGGGCAGGAGAACCACAGATAAAACCATGGTCCCCAAAACATCATCGTAGCAGAGAGAGATGTGTGATGTAAAAATCATTTATTGGGTATCACAGACTTCATAGGTCTTCTCACTGGATCTCAGAGAACAACACTAGAAGGATCCTTACCCTTCGAGGCCCCCAATTATACCAGGAACCTGCTATGTGTCATACACTACAGCACATGAAAGATTTCATTGATAAATACTTCTTCAATCCTCATTTTTCAGGTGACTAAACCGAGACTGGAAAAGGTAAAGCAATTTCTAATTTTTGTTATTCAAACTTAGGATTGTGATCGTAAAGTCCATGTTCCTTATCATGCACATGTCAAGCGCCTTACCTATTCCCACACTCTCCCACCACATGTTCTCCAGTTACAGGAAGGAATATGGTAAGATGAAACAAGAACAGTTTTTAACATAGTCAACAGACTATTTAATGCCTTTACATCAAAGAAGTGTTTATTACATTACCACTTTCCTCGCCTAAGGATTTATATACAACTTAGAAATATTTAAGGCAGGGCATATGAATGAAATGGCATGCAAAAGAAAAAGTGGGTTCAAAAAGAATCATAACTTCACAGAAAAAAAATCCAAAACTTTAAAGAAAAATATGCAAAATATAGAAATATAACCATTATGACTATTAAATAATTCAACCAATAACTCTTCCTTGAGTATTAACCACATGCAAGAGACAGATTCTGCCAGGGAGGCAAGGACGTAGGGAGCATCTGCCTTGAGGAAGCTGACAACCTAGAGCAGCGGTTCTCAACCTTCTGGCCCTTTAAATACAGCTCCTTATGTTGGGACCCAACCATAAAATTATTTTCGTTGCTACTTCATCACTGTAATGTTGCTACTGTTATGAATCATCATGTAAATATCTGATATGCAGGATGGTCTTAGGCGACCCCTGTGAAAGGGTCGTTCGACCGCCAAAGGGGTCACGACCCACAGATTGAGAACCGCTGACCTAGAGGGTCAGAAGACAGAATCTAAAGGGAAATGGGATGGGGCATACAACCTGACATGTGAGGCCCAGGCATGAAGGAGGGCAGAGAAGAAAGCGCCCCCCAGGAGAATACCATGAAGGCTCTGAGCGAAGGAGAGAATTTCCAGACAGAAAGACATAAACAAAAGAACAAGACACCATCATATTCATTTTAGCCGAAGAACATGGCACTCAGAGGGAGAGGGTCGATGGGAGACAACAAGGGGAGTTTGGGCCAATCGCTGAAGGGCCGTGAACATTCTGCTGTGGACTTCAGACTTGTCCTTGGTGGGTGATATGAGCCCCAGAAGATTTTTGAGCAAAAAAAGGACAGGACTGAAGTTATGCTTCAGGAATGGTCATCTGATCCCACTGTGTTAGGCTCTGGAGGAGTGGGGGAGGGGAGAGATGCTCGGAGTCTGGCTGAGGGGAAGGAAGTGCTGAACTGAAGGGGCAGAGGAAATGGAGAGGAGATGGTCGTGAGGGGTAAAGGAACTGGGATTGATAAGCTTTGAGCCTGACTGGAGGTGGAGGGCTAAAGGGGCAAAGAGAGCAACCAAGGATGGCTGAGGTTTTGAGCTGAGTGAACTGAGAAATGGAACATCATTACTAAAAGGAGAATAGCTGAGCTAAGCTATTTTGCTGAGGAAACACAAGGAGTTGTGTTTCTGACATGAGAGATTGAATATGCCGGTGGGGTGACCCAGAGGAAATGGCCAGGGGCAACTGGAGAGGTGGGTAGAAGGGTCAGGATGGCAGAAGATGCATGCAAATTTTAAAGTGGTGATTAATAAAAATCAACATTTAAATCAAGGGTGGGAACTGCTGTGCTTATAAGACAACTACAACCGTTTTGAATTTTTGTAACTCAGTTCAAACAAAATAATAAAAGCTCCAACATAAGAAACAGCTGGAAATATTTGGTACCTTATACATAGTAAGTTGAATTTAACATTGGTAATTTAATATTGTTCAGTCAAGTAATAATCTATACTAATATAAGGATAATATGCAAAATGGCCACGACACCCTCACGGTCATGATCAGATATGCTAATTAGTCATGACCAGTATGCAAATTGACTACCACTCCAACACACAAGATGGCCGCCCCCATGTGACCACAAGATGACCTACAGGGGAGGGCAGCTGTGGGCGATCAGGCCAGGAGGGGAGGGAAGTTGGGGTAGGGGAACAGTTAGGCATCTATCAGGCTGGCAGGGGAGTGGTTAGGGGGTGATCACGCTGGCAGGCAGAAGTGGTTAGGGGCATTCGGGAAGGCAGGCAGGCAGGCAGGTGAGTGGTTGGGAGCCAGCAGTCCCAGATTGGAGAGGGTGCAGGCTGGGCTGAGGGACAACGCCCCCAGTGCATGAATTTCATGCACTGAGCCTCTAGTTAATACACAAAAGACCTAATAAAATGTTTCTCCAACAACAGTTCTCACTTTTGCCAAACCTCAAGGACTAGTTACCACACTGGCCCTTAGGGTATTAGGAATGTTTTCATCAAATTTTAAGAATATTAGGGACAGTTAGAGTCATTTAGCCTAACCTACTCATTTTACAGGTAGTGAATATTTTTGAAGGTGAAAGAAAACTTTCCTTACTTTTCACACTTGCTCTTCCCCCAGCACTCCCTCTCTTCCAATTTGGTCACAAATGCAATAAGTAAGAAGTAAATTCAAAAATAGTTAAGGGCACTTGTCTTCAATCAAAAGCCATAACCCCCTCAATATTGGAAGCAGCATTCTTGGCTCTTAAGGAGAGACTATGGGATTTAGACTCACCACCCAAAGTCAGTGTTGAGAGATCACAGAAAGTAATTATAATAATTAAATGAAAACCTGGCTCTTAGCAAAGTTAACAAGTTGGAACTTGTTACTATGAATGTATTATTATTTTAGTAAAATTTAAGTGCCTATCATATACACAGTGTATTTTTAAATTACCAGAATGATATTAAAAATATTTACTTAAATATCAATATTTACTATAAGTATGTAAATTGAAATCAATGTGAGATGCTTAGTAAGCAGTATCTTAGAGGATCAGATGCTCATTAAAAACACTTCATTTTGAACCTAGGACTGATATTTTTAGGTCAAAGCCTTCTGTGTTTCATACAGTAATTTTTTTCTTCACAATGTTTAAACAACTCATTTCATCTTGATCTAACAATAAAACAGCTTCCATATAAACGACAACAAAATCAAATCTGGTGTGTGTGTGTGTGTGTGTGTGTGTGTGTGTTTTAATCTTAGGGATAAAAACTCAGATTGAATCTTGAATAGAATAGGATACAAGGGAGATGTCCAATAAATACTGAGTGAACAGATGGATTCAAAAATCATGAAAATAAATTCTACTATGTGCATTTATTAACAGAACACCACTCAAAAATATATATAAGGACAAGTGACTAAAATTCTAGATAACAATCACCTTCACAACATATTAGAAATAGAAACACATGTTTTATTTAGGTTTATTATTCAACATATTTTGTTTTGGTGTTGAGGCATGATGTCATTATACAATACTAATTAATACCTCAAATAGTCAACATTTGTGGGTTAATATATTCCATTCAACACTTTAATAACAGTAAACAAAAACAGCTCAGCTATGCAGTAAAATCCATCAAACCACACAGATGGTTATAAGGTTTTCATTATGTGGTTTCCATAGCAATCATATTGCAAATCTGGAAGCTTCTTGCAAATAAGCAGCTTGTATTTACATGCCTCTCAGCTGCAGCACAAACTCTTCAACATGTGAAGTTATTATTCCAGTCACACATTGTTAGAGGGATCAGCAGGAGATTTTATCAGAGAAGATGAAAATAATAAAGTGAAATTGCAGAATATAATTCAAATATAGTTCTGCGTTTACTAAACTAATCAATGAGGATCAGAAATGTTCTGTAGTCACCGAAAGGTTTTAACATTAAACCCTGTCAAAAATATGGAACCTCCAGGAGCAAGCAGGCCCAACAGCATCCAAAGCTTGAACTCCACTCTCACTCGTCTTTTTAACACACACTGAGCCTTCTTTCTGAGGGGAGTGAAGAGAGGAAGAATAGCAGAGAAATGAATTTTCCCAAATCTGTTTAGGATGATGACCATTTGAGGAAATGCTTACTATGGGAAAAGTCAAGACCTTTTTTTTTTTTTTTCTCCTGCTAGATTAATCAATTGAATTTACAAATTGGTCCAGTTCCATAACGGATGGATTATTACCCTAATAAGGATCACAAATCTGTCTGGCTATGCAGGTTTTACAAAATGGCTGTTTCTGGTTTACTAATATTCTTTTTGTAAGGGTAAACAACAACAACACGAAGCGAATGACCCATGCAACTGATATAAAAAGGCAGAAGACAATTTGTTAGGGAAAGCTAGGGTGTGTGGTGTTCACATCAGGGCTGGGGATTGATTAAAAAAACAACACACTTTTATTGAATTTATCGGGCTGACATTGGCAGGTGTACACGTCTATAACACATCACCTGTATATTGTATTGTATGTTCACCACCCCAAGTCAAGTCTCCTCCCATCACCACTTATCCCCCCTTTACCCTCGCGTCCCTCCCCAACCCCCTTTCCCTCCGGAAATCACCACACTGTAGTCTGTGTCTGTGAGGTGTTTTGTTGTTGTTTTGTTTTTATTAATCCCTTCACCTTTTTCACTCGGTTTCCCAAGTCCCCTCCCCTCTGACAGCTGTCAGTCTGTTCTCTGTATCTACGAGTCTGTCTCTATGTCATCATGTCTTCCAGGGAGAAGAGGACAGCAACATAAAAAAAATTTGACTCACACAATGATCACCTTTCACACTAAACACCTTTAGAAAAAAGCTCTACAGAATTACAATGTATTTTAAAAGACATAAAACACAGAATCAAAGGTTATGCTCTGAAATAAAGTTTGGGTTTAGATCTCAACCTGTCCAGCTTCATTTGATTATGTGGCCATATATTTGTGTCAAGAAGTTAATATTTATGACTTACATGTTCATACATTTAGATGCACTTGTATCCATTATATAACCAAATTCTCCTAACAATTCTATAGGGTGCCTTTACCATCATTTTATGGATGCAAAAATGAAATTTACGGAGCTTGTCTAACTTGTCCAGGTCCCCATGTCTAGTTAGAACAACAGCTGGGACTTGAACTGGGTTCCGTGCCTCAAAAGCCCCAGCTCTTATAGTCATAGTGCCACTTCCTTGATTTCCATTAAAATCTTCAGTTTATAGATGGATCGGTTTCTAAAGTTTCATTCAAATACTGGCTGTCTACGAACTTGGAAAACATTTTCACATAAGCACTGCACCTGAAGTATATCTTGGGTTCAGTGATCCTTTTAGAGATCACTTAATTTCAACTTGGGATGCCCGAGCCTGTACCTTCTCCTTTCCATTCTCCTGGCTCTCCCCCCGCACCTCTAACGCTCCACAGGCTCCAACGCCCCTGAAGCCAGCACTCAGTGTTTGATGCTTTGGAAATGTCTCTAATGTAAACTTGTAATTGAAAACGGATTTACTTCTAGGCCAGACAGCTTTTCTTTCTCAATTTCAAAAAGGAAAACGTGGTTAAATGTAGATGGTAAAGTTGAGGCTTTCTACAAGCAAAGATCTGAAAGAAGTTCACCTACGTTGCAGAGCAACAGGCTACTCTGCACATTTCCTCGAGGGCTCAGGTACGGGGCCTTGCAAGCAAGATGTCCCTGAGCAGGAGAAGATGGAACGGACGGATGGGGAACCAAAGACACCTCTGGCTAGTCCTAGCAGCACCATGTGAAAGAGGGAGCAATGCAGGAAGGATTTACGCAAATGGTTTCTCCCCCTCTTCTTTCTGCAGACCTGGGCATGCTGTGAAGCTGCTGGAAGGGTTGGCAAAGTGGAAGAGTGGAGGTAAGGGGGTATGGACAAGGGAATTCAAATTATGACAATGAGGAAAAGTGATTTCCTTAAGGGCCTGGTAATTTCAAATATGACATTTCTAAAGAGTTTTCATCTATCTAATAGATTGACATAATTTACAGCAATAATAAATATACTTTTATAAAGACAAAAACACGTGCCTCTTAGTATTATTAAAACTTCATGTTTACGTTTCTAGAAACTAGGCAAACAGGACTGTTGTTCAAGTTCTAGTTACCCATGTGACATTGACACTGTCTCTAATGCTCGGTGTCATCTTTGTAAAGTAGAGAGAATATCTATCCCCTGGCACTTTGCAAAAGGATTTGGGAGGACAATGAGATAATCAGATTTCTCAGGAGAAAAAAAGTGCACAATGAGCATGCAATATCAAGTTAATAATCTCAGGAGCGAGGTGTTTTGCAACCATGTATTAATTTAGCAACAAAGAAAGTAAATGTGATATATAAGGCAACAAAATAAGCAATAGTTGTGCAATCATACAGTCTAATTTTCAACTTTGATATTTATTCTTGTAGGGTTTAACACTGCATTTCAAAAGCAAGAAAGAATGCCATTAGGTTATAGTAAATTTCTGTCCTATATTAAAATTAATACTTTGTACATGACTCAAAGTACAAAAATAATTATTTTTTACAGATATTAAACTTATTAACATCAGGCAAAACCTCAAATTCAAGCAAGGACCTCACTTGACAGGCTCAGGGGAAGAACTTGGGAAAAACCTTAGATGTAATTCCCCCCCCCTCCCTCCCTCCCTCCCTCCCTCCCTCCCTCCCTCTCCCCTCTCCCCCTCCCTTCCTCCCTTCCTCCCTCCCTCCCTCCCTCCCTCCCTTCCTCCCTTCCTCCCTTCCTTCCAGGGGAAACGGACTGGGGGAGCTGGGTGACTGGACCAAGGCCGTGCAGCCTGCACCGGGCTCTCCTCTCCCTGCACCGCCTTCCATGCCACACCCACGGCACACATTTCTGAGCAAGCCGCGGCTGCTCCGGAGGGACCTGCCTACTCAGGAGCTGTCTTATGTGGACTTGATCACCTACAGGCAACGATGACAGGCACAGAAAGCACACGGGTTAAAGGGAAGGATTTAACGGGCCAGACTCTGTCAGAGCCACTGTGAGTCAGACCAGGAGCCTCCCCCTAAAGAGTCTGGACCAGGGCAGGTACGGCACGTGGCACCTTCCCGCCCCAGTGTATGGAACCCACATCCGTGCCAGCATAAAACGCCTCCAGCTATAGTTTAAAGCTCAAATTCGTAGGTTTTTAATTAAATTCTGCAATATTAAAATTCTTTTAACCCAAGAAAGCTCAAATAAAATTACTCCTCAGAGTAACTGCTACCTGGCTCAGGGTTTCTGGCGTGATTATAGTTTGCTACAGGTAAGTTCTTTTTTTTTAAAAAACTTAACCTTTTTATACTGTTCTTGTTATGAAGAATCGTAGCTGTTCATTGTCGAAGGTCAGAAAATAGAGACGAGCAAAAATAAAAATGTTTAAAAATCATCCAAGACCTATCTATCCATGACCATGATGAACATCTTTCCAGAACCTTCATTCAGTTTCTGGGTTTTCTTTATTCTCAGTTTAAATAAGAATATCCCAAATGTATATTATTCCATTATAAACTGTTTTGAATCCCTTTTCAGAAAGTAAAATATTTCATCTCAACTTAGAGTTTGGTTTGTTTTAAAATTTAATCTATAAAAAAATACCATCCAATGATGGATAGGTTGGTATTAAGGTCATTTCATTGTAACGTGGCTGTTGTATAAGGACCTACAACTGTCTACTCCAACCTTAGGGGGAAAGCAGAGCTATCGATGCAGAGCTCCGTGTCTCAGGCCTTGGCTCTGGCCTCCTCCATTGGCTTATGCAGACACACTCGTCCCCTCACAGGCAGTGCGCCCTAACCTTTCAGGAACCCAAGAAAGCAAAAGCACAGTCAGACCCACAAGAGGAACCATCACCCGTTCATGACTCCACATCCCTGCCACCAGCGCTGGTTACTTTTTGGGGGGCTGGAGGTTCTAGGAGGTCAAAACTATTTCATAATAAAATGAAGATATCTGCCTTTTTCACTGTGTTAACATTTGCACTGACGCTGCAATGATGGGTAAACTGCTGACACCTCAGCATAAATCAGCGCAGTGGCACCAAACTGTCAGTGTGCTCGTCACCGCCTGGCACTAGCACCGGAAAGAAACAAACAAGCCGGGTTCACCTAAGAGTGTCCTTGAGAAAGTAGCAAATCTTATTCTTTTCATTTAATAGCAACTTTGAGTCCATGTCTTTTTAATGCTCCGTGTGATAAAGCGGGAAGAATGGAGTGTTTCGGCTGCATCTCCAGATGTGCAAGAGGAATGGTGAGCTGAAGCCGCGCCTTTTCCCACGGAACGCGGTTCTCACCCAAAGAACCAGACGGGTGAGAACATGAGTGTGTGGGGCGGAAAGTTGGGGGTTAATGGGGAAATGTGGACACACCTGTAATACCTTAACCAATAAAGAAATTAAAGATAAAAAAAAAAAAAAAGAACCACTGACAAACGGTGCTCACCACTCGGACTTGGGAATTTGGCAGATATTTCTCAAAAGTGAACTAAGCCAGCTTCTTATTTCAAAGAAAACAACAGACAGTTGTTTAGTGCCGATGATCAAATTTGAGCTTTCAAGGAAAAATTGGAATTTTAGAAACTTATATCTGCCACTGGGAACTTGACAGCTCCCAGTATTTGAAGACTTTTCTGATGAGTTAGTGAATGTGGTTTTTTTAATTGTATCACAATTGTGTCAATATTTGGGAGTTCTGCCCAACGTACTGAACCGGTATTTTCTAACTGACCAATGATGTTATAAAAACACACATGGTTACCCAAGCACAAGACAGGCCCAGGAATGTCAATGTAACCGAGTATGAAAAGTTCACTGATATGATTTTGGATTCTACATGGCAACTAACCTTTACCCCTTGTCAAGTTTGAGTACAGTATCAATGAAGAATATGCACAATTACCTGCAAAAGCTATTAAAATTCTTCCCTTTTCCTACTACATATCTGTGAGGCTAGATTTTCTTCATATGCTGACTGTACTTATACTAAAACAGCATCACAACAGAGTGAGTGCAGAAGCAAATATGAGATTCTCATTGTCTTCTATTAAGATAGACATTCAAGAGATCTGCAAAAAATAGGAACCATGCTACTCTTCTTACTGTTATTTTGGGGAAATATAGCTATTTTTCATAAAGATACATTATTTATGTTCACATGTAATGCGCTTATCATTGTAATTTTAATTCATTAATAAGCATTAAAATATTTCTGTTTTAGTTTCTAATACAGTAAATACATAAACATAAACAAAAGCTTTATGGGGTTCTTGGTAATTTTTAAGATTGTAAAGGGCTCCTGAAAACAAAAAATGTGAGAATCATGACCCTGTACATCCTAGGGTACAGTAGTTAAATATCTAAACATTGTTGATTCACAACATTGAAGAACTGATATCCTGCTAACGCATAACACTGATAATTATTTTATATTCCCAAAGCACACAACCTCAGGAATGAATTACATTATATTGTTGACTCATATTGAGCTGTTGACCAAACTCCTATGTGTTTTTCCCATTTGCGGAGCCAAGTCTTTCCTTTCTCATTCTTGTGCAACCAGATTTTTGGAGTAAGTATGATATCCTATCATATTTCACCTTGTTAGCTTTGACCCATGATTTAGTCTACTGAGAGCATTTGCCTGTGTATCTTCATCCAAGGCATTGATTAATATGATAAAACAATATTGAGAATTAAGCCCTAAGACATTCATAAAATCAATTAATCAACACCTTTAGGGCATAGTTGTATGATCAGTTATCCAATGGTCTTTATATCTATAAAGCTTTTGGGAAAATCTTGACCAAATGATTTACTGAAGTCCAGTTATTTGTCTGTTATTTCTCTGGACCCATGTTGGTTTCCAGTAATCACTACTTCTAGATATGGTAAAGGACTCTTTGCTGCCTTATTTAGTAGTTTCTCTGGAGTTCACTTCAAAGTCCCCAAATTCTGTCTAGAAATTGTCTGCAATTCTGTCTAGAAATTGCAGAATACACCTGTGGGGATAATGCGGTGCTCCTCCCAGATCCCCTCTTCAGGGCCCACACAGCCATCCTGCAACTGGGGACTCAGATTGCTGCTGGCTCACATTGCTGCTAGAAATTGCCCTTGGCAGCAGGACATTGCCTCACTCAAGGTCACACCCCTCCCAGAGGACAGCCCGGAGCCAATGATTAGCTGGTGTGGGGATATGAAGACAGGCCCCTTTGCCTCAACTTGGCACAACCCTGAAAAGTCATTCCAGTCCCGTGGTCCCTCAGCAAGTTCAGCGGAGGCCTCCGCCCCAGCTGCATTGTGGGTCAGCTCCTCGGTTCAGTGCCTTCCTCACTTTTATACAAGGGTGTCTCCCAAGATGACTCACCCAGGAATCTTCTACCTACAACTGTCTGAGTCTGCTTCAGGGAACCCAACTTCAGATACTACAATTTTTTACTGTTTTTGAAAAGTTCACAATTCAATTGCTAGACTCCATATGTCTAACATCCCTTTCATCCTCCAGGTTCCCCTCACCATCAGTGACAGCAGGTCAATGACTTCATTCACAAGCTGTCTTGTGATGTAGGCTCCTCTGGGCCAGATGACTAACTTAATTCCGACTCATCTTTAAGGCCTGGCTCAAATGTCCCCCATGTAGGATGCTTTTCCCACACCCCTCCAGACAGCTGCTCCTGCAGCCACCGCACCGGCCTCATTCGCGTTCCTCACTGAGGACTCCGACCCTGTCTATTCGTCAGTCACCCCCTCCTCCCAGCGTGAGCTCCCCAGGGGGACACTTGCATTGCACGGCCTAACACACGCGGAACAAGTGTGTGTTCCCCATGAGTGAAAAGCAAATGGATTTTGGCTAGCCAGGTATTCTATTAGAATCTCTATGCCCATCCGGGGCTTCTATTACCTCTTAACAATCTTATTAGTTGGAAGATAATTCTTGACAGAAAAGGAGCCAAAAAAAAAAAAAAAAAAAAAAAAAAAAAGAAGAAGAAGAAGAAAAAGAAAAGAAAAAGAAAGAAAGAAACTGAATTGTTTTATTTAAATTATTGCCCCTAGTGAATTTCAAAAAACAAATAAAACCACATAGCAATCATACTATGTTGTACTTAGCATATTTTACAAATTCCAGCTATTTTCATGTTCTTTGGTTATCTGGCCATTGCAATGGTTAATACAGGTAACTTTAAAGCTACATTCATTGGACAGATTCTAGCACAAGGACATTGCTATCTTTTCATTTATCTTTCTTTTTTCCTCATTGGGATCATTTGAGATTAATTGGCATTTTTAAATACTTGTTTGTCTTCAACACCATACATTTGTGCCTATTCTTTCTCTGAATTTGCTGAAATGTGCCTTCCTACAGTCGAGGCAAATATGTCTGGTTGATGGCCAGTTTTTCCTCACTGGCTATGATGGATTCTAAGATGACAACTGCTTTTGTCTAATTTTTTTTCCTACAATCAGATCTGGATATAGCAGCAGTTTCCCTATTTACTTCCTAGATCCTACGGCCTCACTCACTTTTCAATATGCTACTTCCACGCTTACACTGTATCGGAAGAGAAAAAAAGATGCAGTGGTAATGACTGTTTATTGGTTTTCTTTCTCTCCATATTCTTAGTTTCAGTTCCTCTTAGTTGAAGATTCTTAGTTGCTAGAAAAACGAACCATACCAATCTGTGTCTGTGTGTGTCCCAGCCATAGGAAGCTGAGGGTTGGGAGTGCCTCTTGGTGACTCACTCGGCTGTACTCACTCGGCTGTGCCTAAAGCAATACTCTACCACCTGCTTAGAAGCCCTAACTCTAAGGAGTGGAAGGGATTGAGCACACAGTATTGAATATTTATAGGGCAATTATCAAGTAACGGCCGCACTTGTATTTTTCTATTACCACCGCATGCTCCCTCTGCCATATACAACTTCCAGTTTGGGAAGGGATATCATAAGCTACATCTGTATCCCTGTATCCCTGGCATAACCCCGTCTCGTGCTGTTTACCTAAAGTAGTGGTGTTCAACCTTCAGCAGGCCTCAGAATCACCGGGAAGGCTGGCTCAAACCCAGATGCTGGGCCCTGCCCACAGAGTTTCTGACTCAGTGGCTTCGGGGTGGGCACAAGAATGTGCATTTCTGCCGACACCGGTTTGGCTCAGTGGATAGAGCATCGGCCTGTGGACTGAAGGGTCCCAGGTTCGATTCCGGTCAAGGGCGTGTGCCTGGGTTGTGGGCACATCCCCAGTGAGAGATGTGGAGATGTGCGGGAGGCAGCTAATCGATGTTTATCTCTCATTGATGTTTCTGGCTCTCTATCTCTCTCCCTTCCTCTCTGTAAAAAATCAATAAAATATATTAAAAAAAAAAAAAGAATGTGTATTTCTGACAAGTTCCCACCCATGCTGCTGATCCTGGCCCAACACTCCAGGACGACTGACCTAAAGCCGCGGATTTCTTTCACATCGGTGTCGAATGGCTGTGTTCTATCGTTATTAGAATGTCAATTAATTAGAACACTGTATCTTCAAATGTCACTTGCCTTTAAGTGTCAAAACATAGGTGCACCTCCCTAAATAATACTAACGTAAAATTAATTATAATGAAATTAGCAAAGCAGAAACTAATCTCCTATTAACACCAAAAGATTCAATGGAGCTATAGAAGTGCAAATAAAACTCATGCTCCAGAGGTTCAGCGCCCTCCTTTACTACCTGTACAAACAAACACAGACAAGCTGATGACACTCTCCGAACCTCAATTTCCAACCAGGAAATCAGAAATACAAAACCTGTGTTAGAGAGTTATTGTGAAGAAGCCCATACAATGCCCTGTGCATTGAAGATGTATAATACTAGGGATTATAATAACAATCTGAAGATTTATTCTGTACCAAGCACCAGGCTCGCCGCTATCCACACAAATCTCATTCAATCCTCAAAACCCTATGAGGAAGGTATTCCTGTTATTCCCATTTTACAGATTAAGAAATGGAGGCACAGAAATACTTGAGTAACTTGCTCAGCATAACACAGCTGTAAGAAGTAGTATCAGGACTTGAACCCAGGCAGTCTGCCTCCAGAGCCCAGGCCTGAAGCATGACACCTTTCCTCCGATGGAAGTCTTGCACCGATCACTTGTTCCTGTATTTGTTCATTAACTAAACAGCACTTTAACCTACTGCCATACACGCAACTAATGAGAAAGCTAATACTCGTGATGTCACACTGACATATATTCTTACTTTTAACAATCTTCAGTGACAAAATAACTTGGCTAACTGTGACAGTCTTAAAAAAATAGCTCCTTGAGAAATAGAGTGCACCGCACAAACGCAGGAGAAGAGTCGTGCTCGTGATGGCCACGGAAAGTGGAAAGCTTGCCATTGGCCCCCTCCATTTTTCTTTCAGTTGGAAGGCAGCTTGCAAATGGAAAAATCATCTCCCATCACCTCCCTCTCGGAGACGGAATATGAGGAGACAGAGGAAGGCCAAGCCCTGAAGCCGGCAGAGCCGAGCGCAGCTTCCGTCCCAGCCGGGAGCCCCCGGAGATGGATGAATCCCGAAGAAGACAGCCAGAGTCCCTCACAGACCTGACCGCAGTACGACATGAAAAAGGCAGCAGGTTAAAACACTTCATTCGCCACACAAGAACGGCACTCTCAAAATGCAAACTTCCATGTACCTACGAGGGGCAGTGCTGAGACTTTCAGAATTATGATTTTAAGGCATTTTCAATTCTAAAGGAAGAGGCAGTTTTTTGACATGCAGACAAATGTCTGATAAAATATATTATACTTATAGAAAATGAGAGAGGAAAATACGGTTTAGAAAGTGAAAGATCTTCCAGAACTAGGGTATTTCTGCAGAAAGGAGTTGCTGAAGAGAAGTAAGGTAGGACCTGAAGGGGGAAGCAAGGGAGGCTAGACATCCATTGATGGAGGTCTTGGTGTTCATTCCTGCAAAATAGTATTTGAATTTCTTAAAAGTATGTAAGAAAAAAAATTGAGCTTAAAAAGCAACACACTTGCTCAGTTTTGGCCCCCTAAAGGGATAGGCTGAACTCTCATTTGCAGTGTCTCTTACTTGGAATCTAGAAAGAAAGCCAACATAAACAACATGTCTGCTCTTGTGTACATGAGCCAGGGAATTTTCAGTGTATGTGGTGGGCAAGTCAGATCTTACTTCTTCAAGGTCTAACCCATAGTGTCCCAGGGTAGCAGATGGAGTCATCGTGTTTGAGCTGGAAAGACAAAACCCGGCCACCCCAGGGTCCGAGAGGCGAGGCAGAGTCAGGGCTCCAAGAACGACCCCTGGCCTACTTTCCAGGAGGACAAAGTGTCCTTGTCTTCTCATCCCCAAACCACAACTGTTCAGATGGTTTTAAGTTAAATATGGCATTTTATAAACTTTCCCTGGCATTTTTAGTTAACATAAATGTTATGCTATAATTGCAAATATTAAAATGCAATTTAGGGTTTACTTCTACGTAATTAAATAATGCAATCACACATGTATATTTAATGGCACACCCAACTATAGCACTTAATTAAAGGGTCATTCAGTGTTTATTGTCCCTCCTTAGAGTAAATCATTGATTTAAAGAGAATACAAGAATGACATAAGAACTTTCCTGAACAGTCTAATTAGGAGACTAATGTTAATTATCTGAATGTAGTTTAATTGCATGACTTATTTTCATCTACCTTAGCTAAATAAAAGTAATTCTCAACCCGCTATTACAGAATTCAGGTAGCTATAAACAATTTTATCATATGATCCTCACTTAGCTTTGGAAAATAATTTCTGGATTAAAATAACTCAAGAAGAAAAATCATCTCAATATAGTTCATGTTCGTGAGGAAATATAATACACTACTTGGCATGTGTCCACAGGAAAAGTCTGGCTCCCAGATGCTTCTTGTCGGCCCACAGTGGATTCAACAATGTTTAAACAACTGACAATATGCACTCACAGCACTGACGACATGGTGACCAAAACTTCAGCAGGAGCCCGTCTCCTGGGTATTTTCATATATTGAAAAGTCATATCAAAACAAAACAAATCACAGACATACTTCACAAACCCAAAGATTCAACACTATCCAGTTAGGCTTTTAAAAAATAGATGTCAACAAAATTACAACAAAAATTTACAAATAAGATGATAAGCCACTGCAAGAAACACAAATAAAACAATGTTCTTGAACATGAGAAATATAAACTCTAATTTGGTTTCTACATTAAAAGTCCAACAATAATTCTTTTCAGCAATAGATTAACTATTTCCGTAGCTCATTCATGATAATCATGCAACTTATGTTAATATCCATGATTTCCGAAAAGCCATACTGTTGCTAACAACTGTTTCTATTACTTTGAAGCAAATAAAATTCCCAAATAAAATGACCACGTTTGACCTCCAAAAACAGCAACTTTATAAGATTCAAGGGTAATGTGAAACGACACCAAGGTGGTAGTCTAATTTTTTTTAGATACATAATGTCTTTGCTCTTCATAACTAGCCCGCAAATCTATCATTTAACTGGAATGCTACACTTTCTAACCAGGAAGATTCTGGGTAAAATCTACATCCTACTGTAGCACATCCGAGCTAAACAAAATACTGCTAATATTTAATATGAAATCAGCTGTCACAAATGTGGCCAACAGTGAAAAAGCCATGATACAAGTCAAATTACTTGGTGAGATTTTTTCTGTTTCCAGATGACAAGTTTCTTGGAGATGATATTCTCTCTTAATAACAAACACCTTCTGTCACATGCTGTTTATGTCATGTAAGTTTCACAAATGAACAGTGCAAACACTGGGTTGACTTTCTGGGAGAGAAAATGACTGATTGGCATAGAAAATAAAATACATTATGTAAATTAGGTGGACTCCATTTGACTGGAATGTCAACCCTGTTTTTAAGATATATTCTCACGTAACCACATTAACCTCATTTGACATGACCTTAAATGCAAATACGTTTTATTCTTGGCTTATGAAGCCAAGATGCACATTTGGATCTGGATGGATCTCTACCTTGATATGACTTTTGAGTCATTCTTTGTATATATACAAATGTCATTTTTCTCCTAGGTAGTAATAAGCAGCCATTTAGGACCATTTACTTAATAAATTCAGCATCCATTTAAGATCTCTTCCTTTATAAGTTCAACAAAAGTCTCTTCTTGTCAAGAAGTAATTAATATTAAGAGTATAAAGCCAATTAGTACTCCAGAGATGGGCGATATTAGACACCTAGCACAGAGCAGAGCCTTGCCTGTAGTACATACGCAAATTTTTGTTTGACTTGAACGAAAGTTTATAAATCAAGCACTTATGATTATGCTAAGTATTGCAGTGTTTTTGCAATAATTGATTACTTATGATGAGAAATCCAACCTCCGGCAATATGGTCAACCAGGCTGAAACAGAATGTCTTCCCCCTTGCTTAAAGGGGAATACTGACCATCTGCAGGGTGGGGTGGGGGCTGGAGTTTTAACCTCTTCATGGGTCCAGAAGATAAGGCCTCGGCCAATGAGAAGCAGAAAGCTGGAAGTAAGACCCCCACCAGCCCATGGAAGTCACAAGAAAGCTTTGTGTCTTTCTAGGGCTCTGTAACGTGGTGGTCAGAGGGGGAGGGAGAGGGTTTCCTGTGAGAAATCAAAACCCCAAGCCTGAACAATGTGAGATCCAAATTTATACGATCTTCAAGTGTGGTATTCCAAGCCCAGGGATTTAACATAAAAACTGCGAAACTCCTGGGGATCTGGCAGAAGCCAATGCAAAACCATTGTGCAGGAGCATTCCCAGAACCCAGGGCACACAGCGCTCCCACAGGAGCCGGGGGTGGGGGGGGGGGGAAGCTGATAAGCCCGGTGCTTGGCGCTAACAGAAGAGACGCCCAAGTAAACAGGCGATTCCTGTGTGGCCAGCTCAATAGAAGTCAACATACTGGTAGAATGCTGTAAGAGCACAGCGGAGAGCTAGGAAATTCAGGAAAAGTCCAAGGAAACGCGCATCTTTATTTTTATAGCATTGCTAAGCTGGAGATTCAAAACGCAAACTGCGCTAGTCTGGCCCCTTTGCTTTCACCCAGTGAAGGATGGATCCCGCTCGTGAAATTGTCTGGGGCTTTGGGCCATCTGGTTTTTAATGTGTCAAGCAATGGGGTTTCTTCTGCCACTTCCTCTGGAAGGACTTTTTTTGTTGTTGTTGTTGTGGCGGGGGGGGGGGGGGGGGGGGGGTGGGGGGGGTGGGGGGTGGGGTTTAAATATTCAGGGGACTTGGCAATTATTTTTAAAAGTCTTCCCCTTTCTGGTTAACTCTGAAATCTTTTCATGAATATAAATTCCCCTCTTTCCCTATGACATGAATATGTTATCATATAGCTATAGCCTCTAGTTTGGTAGATATAAACACTTTTTTTAAGGGGCTTCGCTTAATGAACTCGCCAATCTTAGTCATTTTTACTTTCATCTTCAGAATGTACTTTAGGTGCTGTTCTGAGCCACATTTTGCTCATGGGATATGAGTAGCATTGAATGAATAGGTCTTTTCAGATATTTCATCAGCTGGCATAGACTTGGCTTTGATCTTTGTTTCTCATCAGTCTCTGTCAACTTTTCCAAAACTATTTCTTATTAAGTATTTGTTATATTTTATACTTCTATTTAACAAACTCTGAGTTTTATTGGTCAACACTGGATTCCCCAGTGCCTAGCACAGTGCCTAACATGAGTAATGGATACTAACTTGTATGAATAATGAAGCATTGAATTGCTTATATCATGTGGGGCTTTTCTTTTTTCTTTTCTCATTTCATTTCCTTCAGTGCATTTATTAAAACATTAAATGATCTCTTCAGAATACCTCTCAATTAATGCTGGGCTCTTAGAAAATATTAATAAGCAACCAGGCTCAAAACTCACATATTTTAAAGTGTCTACACATGTATATTTACATACTTTGAGATTACTGTCTCTTATAGTTATGTCTTAAGCAATATAGGGAGATATATTTTATTATTTTTTAATAATAAAATGACCTTTACCTTGACCCACATAATCAAGCGACATTTCCAGGAAGAACTGAGATGTAAGGTAATTTCTGAAAGGAAACATGGGCTGACCAGGGAAGTGAGATGAGGGATGTGAAATCAGGAGCAGGACATGTAAACAGAGTGCTGAGAAGAGGAGCCTGCCTAGTGAAGGAAAGGGTGTGGAGTGGAGAAGGGAAATAAAGGGCTTCATGTAAGCCACGACTGGCACTAGGAGTGAGCAAAATGAATACTGACCACAACCGTCCTGTTTTCTAGACCCTCCAGTGACTGTTCCATGCCCACTGAATCAAAGTAGTGGCTTGAAGGGTAATTTTTAACACCCCCTCATCCCGTATCAATCTAATCATTGATTCTTAAACTTTGTTTTGCTACTCTTAAAGCTGCTTATGCAACCTTCCATATCTGAGTTTATTTTTAAACATAAAGCTCATTATTTTCTTACTAGAGGCCTGGTGCATGAAATTCATGCATGGGGAGGGGGCGTGTTCCTCAGCCCGGCCTGCACCCTCTCCAATCCGGGACCCCTTGGACATCCCTCTCCCAATCTGGGACCACTGGCTCCTAACAGCTTGCTTGCCTGCTGGCCTGATCCCCCTAACTGCCCTCCCCTGCCGGCCTAATTGCCCTAACTGCTCTCCCCTGCTGGCCTGATCACCCCTAACTGCCTCTGCCTTGGCCCCGCCACCATGGCTTTGTCTGGAAGGACATCTGGTCTAATTAGCATATTACCCTTTTATTAGCATAGTTACACTAGAGGCCCAGTGCACAAGATTCATGCACTCGGGGCGGGGGGGTGGGGGGGACTGCCTGCACCCTCTCGCAGTCCAGGAGCCTTCAGGAGATGTCCAACTGACTGCTTAGGCCCGCTCTAAGCTGGCAGTCCATCCTTAGCTCTGCTGCGGAGATGGGAGAGGCTCCCACCACTGCCGCCTCACTCGCTACACTCACCAGCCGTAAGCCCGGCTCTGGCTGAGCGCACTGACCACCAGGGTGCAGCTCCTGCGTTGAGAGTCTGCCCCTTGGTGGTCAGTGCACGTCAAGTGACCGGTTGTTCCACTGTTTGGTCGATTTGCGTATTAGCCTTTTATTATACAGGATTAGGTGCTCTGATTTCTGTCCTTGCACATGTCCGCTTTTAAAAATCATAGTTATGATCCTGTGCTCTTTAGACCTACATTACCTGCAGTCTTTTATAAATGAGTCGAAGTGTAGGAGAATGCCATTTCCTTCTCCACTTCCTGCTTGAGGTGACTAACCTACCATAGGGAACTAGTACTCCAGTCAGCCTGCTGTTCACAGATGATCTGTCCTTAATGGTACAAAAGATGGATGGTATTAGAGCTATTCATCACTCAATGTATTTCATTTCATATGTTTATTTATTTGAGACTATGCTGACTGGAATAGTAATGTTAAATTTTAACAAGGTTTCGGGAAACCAGCCATACTTCAATGTACCACTGATAGTATACTGTTTAGTACCTCATTCTTTTCTTTATTTACTTTTTAAAATATATTTTTATTGATTTCAGAGATAAGGAAGAAGGAGAGAGAGATAGAAACATCAATGATGAGAGATAATCATTGATCAGCTGCCTCCTGCACACCCCAAACTGGGGATGGAACCCACAATCTTGGCATGTGCCCTGACTGGGAATCAAACTGTGACCCCCTGGTTCATAGGTCAATGCTCAACCACTGAGCCATGCTGGTGGGACAGTATGCCATTCTTTGGGGATTCTGCAGTCATTGGTGCTATTTGGAAAAGAATCATCATAAAGAATTTCTCCTAACTTAACTGACAGACCCCTCTAACTACAGACTACATCACTTAGGTATTACTTATTAACTTCTCATGAGGAAGGCACTCGTCTAAGTTCTCTAGGGGATGCCAAGACACACAAGGTTTGGTCCCTGTAAATAAGATAAGGATACGCTATACAGACCCATCCATTTGCTTGTTTGCTGAATAATCACATGAAAAGCAAACTATTAATACAAGATTTACAGAACAGTAGATAACAACATAAAAATGTCCCATTGTTGTTGTGATACCTTTTCAAATGAATGGTGCTACAGAAGGTAGCATGGATGGTGCGTTAGAGGCAGAATCAGCAGCAGTAGGCAACTGACTGGACTAGGGGTGGGAATCAAGGATTGTTTTGAGGGGTTTTTTTTACATTTTATTTTTATCTTTGAAAATCTTTGTTACATAGGTCCTCCTTCCCCCCTACCCCTATTAACCTCTTCCAGCCCACTCCCTTCCATTCCCCCCACCCAGGCCCTCACCACCCATTGTCTCTGTCCACAGGTTATGCATATACGCATACAAGTTCATTGGTTGATCTCTTCCCACCCAGCCTCCCTTGTTTTACTTTTTTAAACATGCATGATGATTAATGCTGCTAATAGAAACAGCAAAGAAAGGAGAAAGAGCAGTGTTAGTAAGGAGGATAATACATTTGATCTCAGGTACTAGTGTGACATGAGAGACAAAAGTCACTTGAAATGTGAAGCCAAAGCTCAGAGGAGAGGCCCAATATGAAAATGTTGATGTATTATTCTTTCCGTGTTTTTTGTACATGTGTGCCAGTAAACACTTACTAGATAGCTAAGGACAAAGTGATTCTTACCACATTTCTGTTGGAGAGGCAGCTATTGGCTAAACGTTTGAACTCTAGAGTCAGAATGCCTGCGTTCAAACCCTAACTCCACCACTTCCTAGCTTGGGACCCTAAGCAAGTTATTGAATCCTTGTGTGCCTTAGTTTCCTTACTTGTAAAATAGAGAAAGTAATAGTACCTAAGCCATAAAATATATGTGCTTATTAAATGAGATAATACTTAGGAAAGCACCTACCTGGCACTGAGTGTTAACCATGATTGTTATAATTACCATTACATCATCTTTTAAAATCTTTTGTTGAACTGGCTATTCAGCTATTTACTTTGTCACGTTGCTCTAACCACATGCATGCACACGAAGCCATACTTGAAGGTATAAAGCTGCCCAGAGAGAGAGAAAGGAGAGAAAGAGCACTCCAAGTCCAAATTTGTCATCACCTGGGACCATGAAGCGGCATTTGATGTCCATGGGCAGCCCACATAATTATAGATGCCAGTCTCACTTTAGTAATTTAGTAATGACATCTTTCGACTGTCATTTATGCTCACAAGACTGTGTTAAAGATCAATTCTGTCCCACAGAGGTCCTGCTTGGCCTGGCTTTTACCCAGCTCTCCAGTCTCACTCTAACCTCTCCCTGCGTGGCTCCCTGTGGTTCTCCTTCTGATTCCGAAACCCTCAGCATCCTCCAGCCTCGGGGCCTTTGCAGTACTGGGTGTCCCCCTGTGCCTAGAACAGTGATGGCGAACCCATGACATGCGTGTCAGAGGTGGCACGTGAACTCATTTTTTTTGGTTGATTTTTCTTTGTTAAATGGCATTTAAATATATAAAATAAATATAAAAAATATAAGTCTTTGTTTTACTATGGTTGCAAATATCAAAAATTTCTATATGTGACACGGCACCAGAGTTAAGTTAGGGTTTTTCAAAATGCTGACACGCCGAGCTCAAAAGTTTCGCCTTCACTGGCCTAGAAGGTACTTCATTTGGTTTGTTGCATTTGCTAGTTTTATCTCAGAGGTTTCAGTTTACATGTCACCTCATCCTTGACCATGAAATATAACATAGCTCCTCCTTTCACGCCATCCTCTTACCTTTGTAGCACTTAGATAAGATAATCTGTCATTATCTTAATAGAGACCACCACGTCTGCCTTTTTCCTGCCTAAAGCTTCAATAAGCATTGTTGAAGCAATTAATTAAATGCATAATAAGAACTAATGATGAGAAGAAAAGACAGAGTAGAAACAAAAAGCTTCACTATTATAGAAATAAAGGATAAATAGGAAAAGCCATCTGAAACAATCAGCAAGCATCAGGAGAAGAGGAAATCTAAAACAGCGCCATGGGCCCGGGCCAGGTGGCTCTGTTGGTTGGAGCCTCACCCCATACACCGAATTGTTGGGAGTCCGATTCTCAGTCAGGACACATACGCAGGCTGCGGGATTGATCCCTGCTTGAGATGAGTATGGGAAGCAACTGATTGATCTCTCTCTGTCTCTTTCTCTCTCTCTCCCCCTCTCCCTCTCTCTTTATTTCTCTTCCATCCCTGGTTAGGGTGTGAATGGGAGGCAACTGAAATAAATAAATTTTAAAATAAATAAAAACAGTGCCAAGGTCTTTATTTATAAATATTAACTGTAACAAGAAAACAAAATGGGAAAGGCCAAAGGAGGGACAGTTTCAAAAAGAAAGGGGTGGCCAGGAAAATAAACTTCCAGAGATGAATTTGAGGACAGAGACCACTGACTGGGAGACTGGTAACTTCGAGGAAGCTGTTTCAGTTAAGGCAGTGGTTCTCCACCTTCTGGCCCTTTAATACAGTTCCTCATGTTGTGGTGACCCCCAACCATAAAATTATTTCCGTTGCTACTTCATAACTGTAATGTTGCTACTGTTATGAATCATAATGTAAATATCTGATATGCAGGATGGTCTTAGGCGGCCCCTGTGAAAGGGTCGTTCGACCGCCAAAGGGGTCGAGATCCACAGGTTGAGAACCGCTGAGTTAAGGGATAAGGATGGAAAACGGAAGTGCCAGGGGTGAGGGAGTGAGCAGGTGAAGAGACACCATGAAGACAGGGACCGAACTAAGCCCTCCCACGAATTTAATGCTAACGAGAAACAGAATTGAGTTGTAGGATTATGAGAAGAGGCCCAGACAAGGGGGCAGGAGATGTGGGATCTGGTTCCAAAGAGCCCACAAATGCAGCTCTGCATCCCAGTCTCCTTATTCACCTCCTAGAAAAATGCTCTGCCCCACCTCACCTCCTGTAATCAGGAACAAGCATGTCAAACTCGCAGCCGATGGGCCACATGCCTGAAGGAGTTATTTGTAAGAGTTCTAATGAGGTTCTAATAAGGAGGAGCAAATCTATAGAAAATGTCTTATCTGAAACAAAATCAGGTAAAATTTCACTTAAGTTTAATTTAGTCTGGTTTCCCCCACCCTTTATTGAAGGCTTTGTACTTACTCAACTGTAGCACTTGCCGAGGCCAGATATGAAGAGCGTTATATTTATCACTGACATTCTGTTGAACTTGTCCATTCTTATTAATCATGGCTTTAAAGTAAGCAGCTGAGTTCTCTTAGGAAGCTGATATTCCCAGCAGACCTATCTGCAAAAATAGTGGAGCCTGCTGCTCTCCTGCTGCAGTCTGAGTGTGTTCGTGGAGGGTGTGTGTGTGTGTGTGTGTGTGTGTGTGTGTGTGTGTGTGTGTGTGTGTTCTGGAAGCTAATAAGAATACATTTTTGTGAAGCCACTATAAACTTGATCATATTCTGTCTTCTGAAAGCACGAAGAAATTGAAAACAAAAGCAGGCTCTGATCGGCTTATATTCTACATGGGATGCAAATCATATCTGCAGAATGAAGACTACAGTTACAAAGTCTGATACAGAGGTGATTGGAAGCAATGCCTTCAGCTAATTGTTGAGATTTCTGGGGCTCACAGATAAAGGACTCAATTAGGTACAGATACAAAACCTAGAGTGTGCATAACTGACCTCTGGCACCATTTTAGGATTCTTCATCTAAGGTTCACAGAAAAATCTTAATAGCCAGCCCTGTTAGTGTAATTGTTCTTCTTGCTTTATAAATGTTAGCATTTTAGTCTGATGAGAGTGGTAGACATTTGCTTACCTTTTGGTTTAGAATTTTTAATATGATTCTAATGGGTACCCTAGGCTAGTGGTCGGCAAACTCATTAGTCAACAGAGCCAAATATCAACAGTACAACGATTGAAATTTCTTTTGAGAGCCATATTTTTTAAACTTAAACTATATAGGTAGGTACAGTGTTATTAACTTAATTAGGGTACTCCTAAGGCTTAGGAAGAGCCACACTCAAGGAGCCAAAGAGCTGCATGTGGCTCGTGAGCCGCAGTTTGCCGACCACGGCCCTAGGCAATGTAAACATAAATATGTGAGTCCCAAAATTTAGAATTTGGTGGCTAAATAATCCAAACATTCAATAATGTCTTAGTGATTCAAATTGGTTCTTTAAAAAAAAAAATCTGATCTTTTTTCATAGAGTCTTTTCTCTTGTTGAAGTTTCTAGTCCTTCTTTTGTTCTCTTTAATCATTTTAAACACACTTATTTTATAGTCTTTGTTTCTGGTTGTTCCCTCATCTCCAGTTCTTTAAGGATTAATTCTCTCATATGTCTTATTCATCCCCATTTCCCTGGGACTCTGGGTAAAACACCGGGCCACCAGTTTCTATCTGCACTGTTTTCATTGTCTCTCAGAACTGCATACATTGTAATTTCCACTGTGATTCCCTCTTTAAACTCAAGAGCTCTTTAGAAGATTATTTTTCAGCCTCTAAACATGGCGGGTGGGGGGACATGGTTAATTCTAACTATCTTTTCAGTGTTGATTTCTAATTAAATTTCATTGTAGTTAAGAAACATAGTCTGTATGATACAGATTCATTAAAATGTGTTGAGATTTCAATTGTGAACTTATATGTCATCAGTTTCCATGAGTATTCTATGTGTACTGAAAAGTACATCCTCTTATCTAGATAAATTAGATAAAATCAGCAACTCTATAATAACACTAAAACCACATTATACTCAACAAAGATAAAAATATAAACAATTAGATGTATGCAGTGACCCTAATTTATGAATGTTTTCTTTATATTCTATAACTTCAGATAACCCTCTCAGCGGAGTTCAGAGTTAAAACCGTCCAAAAAAATGGACTCTCATCTAGTTAATTACTTGGAAAAAAATTAATCACAACGTATATTATAACTTTATCATTCAGTGCCATAGTTTAGAAAAGAGAATGGCAGCAGATTGCCTGAATTAACATATTAAAATGATGAATATAGGTGGTTCCATGAAAGTCAACTGGTATCTTTCCATTGAATTCTAAAGAAGGAATGAAAAAAATTCTTTGCTGAAACCAGAACTTACCATCACTTATAATGATGTTAATGCCAGAGGCATATATTAACTTGGTAATATGACTGACCATCTTTCCGCAAGAAAATAGAGCTGAAATGTATTTTAGGGGTTTTAAGCACTTATTGATGATGTTAGCATTTGTGTCCACTTGCTGGAGAGTACTCCAAATTTAAATACCCAAAGTGTTCTTTTTTATGTATACATAAGAGTTTCACTGCAAAAAAAAAAAAATTAACAGCTGCCTTTTGCTTCATATTCCATTTTCAATACAGATAGTAGGGCTGAATAAATTTAAAATGAAATTGAATGATCAAAGGAGAAAAACATCCTTTTCTGGCTCAGATTAGTTCAATCTGTCATTAAAATTTTTAAAAAGGAATGAATTAACATTTTTAAAAACAGGTTAATGGAACTGGAAATTTGTCTTCCTGCTTTATGTTGTGCCCTCCCCTTTAGTCTACTTGCCAGAGGATTTCAAATGCAATTCCCCTGAAAGCTACAGATTAATAGACTAATGAGTGGTTTCCATTCTTGTTACTGGGCTAATTCTATTCAGTCTATATCTAGAAAAATCTTTTTTGTTTCTGTTGCTTCTGCATAATTTCCTGACATAAAAAAATAAAAAAAATTAAAAAGCAAGTGACATGGTAACTAGAAAAGATGAGTAAGTTGGGTTAATTTCTGCGGCAATTTCCCACATACTATTTTCTCTTTTCAAGATTCAAAAATCAAATAAAAATGCTCCTCCGCATTTCTAATGGAAAATGAGCAATTACTTCTGAAATTCGTGCTAAGCCAAATGAACTCATTACTGTGTTATGGAACAGTTTAGCGCACTTTGATCAATACATTAGCTCTGAAAACACAAACATGCTAGAGTAATATCACAATGTAAGCAAACCTGACTTGGCCTATGCTCATAGGTCCTAAGACATAAAAGGTGTCAAAACAGTAGAGTATTTGAAGAAAAAGGCACATACTTTTAATTTTCCCCAGAAATCTCACACTCGCAAATTTTCTGTACATATGTAAAATCCCCTAAATGCAAAGAAATCTTAAAAATTTATTCTTACTCTTTTATGAAGTTAGTTAAAAATTGATGAACAAGAAATTAAAGAGAAGCTGCTGTAATAAAGTTAGAATATTCTAACTGAAAAACAATTACAATGAAACTACTTATATTCCCATAGATTATAAACATTTTTCAGGGGATATTTTGCAATACAATTTTTTAAACAGTGTTTTCTTCTTCTTACTCTTGAGACTTAAACACTGTAGGTTTATTTTACATTAAAAATACATTTATTAGAATCAGAGCTGCACTTTCTCAGTAGAACTCTGTGATTTAAAGTAATATGTATTGAATGCTTAGATTTTTCTTCAAACATACAATAGGCTTTATCTTTCAACTAAGGGGATTAGTTTTCAACTATATGTAATTGACAGAAAGTTGTGTTGAAATGGTCATATTTATTAATTCTGGGAATTTAACCAGTCAGATTTCTGAGAAATGCAGTTCTTTGTACAGAACTGGAAAAACACCAACAGTTTGTAAATACATTCACTGCTTTTCTACTGTTTTCACTTCCTCTCAGAATTATATTCCTATTTCACCCAAGTGAAAGCAATTAGCTTAATTTTTATCCTGGAGGCAGGATTTTTTCTTTTTAAAGGGAAAAAAGTTACCTTTCTAGGTTTAGATATTTAATCAAACAAAAGCTCTACTAAGAGGCAACTTTAGGGCTTTTACTAAGAAAAATCCCCTCTGTAGCAACTGGCTGAAACTTGACAAACTTGAACTGTGCAGATGCTGAAGCGGGTCTCGGTTCCACTGGGGAAGAAAGAAGACTACACATTCCTCAGCTGCCTGCATCAGCTTCCTTCCCGGGGGCACAGTTGCAGGCTCTACAAGCTCAATCACTTTGTACAGCAACTGGTATCCCAGGCAGGGGCCACGGATCCCAGAGCAGCTTAGGTTTCTTCCAGTACCTCAGCAAGAAAGAAGACTAAAGAGTAACCAGTTTTTTCCAACAATCATATGGCCCCAGGCCAAAAAAAGGGGAAAAGAAGAACATCTGTAGTGAGAGAAAATAAAAGATGTTTCATATTTTTAAGATTTTAAGCTACTTCCAGGAGATTTTCACTGGGCCTTTATTATAAAAACTAGAGGCCTGGTGCACAAAATTCGTGCACAGGGGTGGGGGGAGGTCCCTCAGCCCAGCCTGCACGTTCTCACCCTCTCGCAATCGGGACCCCTATGGGATCGGGCCTAAACGGGCAGTCGGACATCCCTCTCGCAATCTGGGACCTCTGGTTCCTAACTGTTCACCTGCCTGCCGTCTGAACACCCCTAACCACTCTACTTGCCTGTTTGATCGGCCCTAACTGCTTGCCTGCCTGCCTGATCACCCCTAATCACCTCTGTCTCCGCCCCTGCCACTGCAGCTTTGTCTGGAAGGATGTTCGGAATGATGTCTGGAAGGTCATTTGGCTGTCCGGTCTAATTAGCATATTATGCTTTTATTATTATAGATGACTATGAATGTTTGATCTTTAGTCTTTACCAATATTTTATTTGGGAGCAAGAGGAGAGAATGATCAAGTTGAAGAAACACAACTTAATTAACAGCTAATCAACAACTGTACTGTGACTCATTCATTGCAGGGTTTTAAAGTAGTGAAAAGTACATGACAATAATATATTTAAAGAGATTATACTCTTCCATTTGACATCAGTATACATTCTCACAAGCTCTTAAGAACATTTTTAAACTAAAATAATTGTATTAATGATATGGTGTGATAAAAGCAAGCAGAGAATAGTCTTTCCTACTTGAGGATGACTAATGCTATGGCAGATGTCATTTCCTTAGGATAATTCAGAAAGGAGGAGCTATAAACACATAGTTCATTAAAATTAACAAAAATATACAGATTACTATTCCCCACAAAGGTATGCTTTTATACTAATTGTCTTCTTCTGGGGTAGTGAAAGACAATATGTAGACACATATTTTGAGTAGTTTTTATAATATTTTGAATGTATAATACCATCAAAATCACTAATTCTTGCCCAACTAGCATGGCTCAGTGGTTGAGCATTGACCTATGAACCAGGAGGTCACAGTTCAATTCCCAGTCAGGGCACATGTCCGGGTTGTGGGCTCGATCCCCAGTGTGGGGTGTGCAGGAGGCAGCCGATCAATAATTCTCTCTCATCATTGATGTTTCTATCTCTCTCTCCCTCTCCCTTCCTCTTTGAAATCAATAAAAATATATTTTAAAAACTCACTAATTCTTACTTATTCAGAAAATTATTCTTTGACCTCATATAAGCATTGGTAAAAATTTACCAGATACAATAATGAAAATAATAGTGATGTACAATTTATTGTGGACTTTCTATGATTCAAGCATGGTACTGAGAGCTTTATATACATTAGCTGCCCCCCCCTATGGTATTCTTCCCATTTTATAAGTGAAGAAATTGACTTTTAAAGTCACAGGGCTAGATGGTACAGCCAGAATTTAAACTTTCTGATTCTAAAGTCCATGTGCTAGTTATTATGCTCTACTGACTTCAATGAAAATGACATTTGTACATTAATTTGGAACATTTTAAGTATTTTTGAAATCAATTTTAAGGTTTACACTATGTCATTAAATTGTTCTATTCAGAGAAAAATAGCCTCTCTAGATGATGTTAAAGGATTACTAGTATACTGCTTATAACCCTTTTTATTCTCTGCAGATTTTTAATGGCCAGAAAAGGGGCTCATTTCATCTAGAGTAATGCAATAATTCCCTGAATGTTTTCATATCCTAAGTATCCTAAGTTCCACATGCCTATCTTTCTATTTTAGGTTGACCTTAAAACTATAAGTGAAATAAGCTAATAGACAATTTTGTTATGAAACAGATACCAAGGCATACAAACACTAAAGCATGCTTGAAAACACAGAATAAGAAAACATTCTTATCAATGAAATATGAAATAAGAAAAATCCAAGTTTTAAAGGGCCTTTGTTTATAGTTCAACAATATACCTTTAAGATAGTGGTTCTCAACCTACCTAATGCCGCAACCCTTTAGTACAGTTCCTCATGTTGTGGTGACCCCCAACCATAAAATTATTTTCATTGCTACTTCATAACTGTAATTTTGCTACTGTTATGAATTATAATGTAAATATCTGATATGCAGAATGTATTTTCATTGTTACAAACTGAACATAATTAAAGCGTAGTGATTAATCACAAAAACAATATGTAATTATATATGTGTTTTCCGATGGTCTTAGGTGACCCCTGTGAAAGGGTCGTTCGACCCCCAAAGGGGTCGCAACCCACAGGTTGAGAACCGCTGCTCTAAGACAATGCTATACACTAGAGCGAGGAGGAATACATGAGGCAGAAGCTGTTGACATATGGGGTGTGCACAGAACTTCTGGTTAATGGAAGTTCCAAGATGTATAAATAAAAAATGATGTGTGAGTTGGTGGAAAAAACTGTAAAGCAAGTCAATTTTTTAATTAAAAAATTATGTAGCATAAACAATGCTAATGAGCCAAAAGTCCCATGAGATTAGGACTGTATCTGCTTCATTTTAACATTCCGTTCACTTTTCATAAGTGTACATCCACTCACTTGAAATACCTCAAGCAGAACCCTTTTTGTAAAATAGAATTTTAAAGGTTTTCTTTGCCCTTGTTCTTAATAGCGCATCATTTTCTACTTAAGTTGTCAACTTGATGACATTAAAAATAAAGAAAAGTTCTCAAATCCTAAATGAATAACCAGACAATAAATACCTGGAAGTTCTTCATAAATTTCATCATCAATTGGTTGACTGCTGGCTAGTGAGCTGCTGGTTGGTAGAGGGTGATCAACGTCATCATATAATTCTCCTCCTTCTTCATCCTCCTCAGGAATAATATCAGATCCCATATCTACAAAACACGTTTCGGGAAGCAAACATCTTGAATGTGTAATGCCATTAAACTCATTAATGCTTACTTGTTCATCACTTGTAAAAAACGCAAAAGAGATTTTCAAAACCCTATTTTCTAAATGAATGTAGCCTTACAAAAATCACAAGATCATTATATGCTATATCTTTAACTTAAAACATTTTAAAAAACTGATTTGTGCATAAATATGGGAATTTCAAATTGCCAATTGGAACTTACAGAATACTTTTCTAAATCTGCAGTCAATGGTCTGTATTAATACCAGTCATGTATGTCCCCTGGTCATTCTCACAGAAATTCAATAAGCTTTTGACATACAAAAATCCAAATCCTTCAGTTATTCAGTATTTAAAGGCTGCAATAACTTGTTCACTTGATTGCTCTTACCTTGTAATACAAATTTCAGCTGCTGTACCCATTCTTCGGCATCTTTGGGAGAAGCTGCTGTGAACTAATAAAAAAACAAACAATAACAAGAAAAATCACCACAGTAGAAAAGAAAGTATGTCCCATTCTTATCATTTCTTGAAGACGATTAGTAATTCTTTTCATGTCTAGTACTACTTTTCTTGCAAGGATGCTTCTTATAATGTACAGTTAATTTTGACAAATTTACGTAATTGAAGCAGAGGATGATGGATTTGAAACTCTGATCAGCAGCTGGCAGCTGTGCAGGAAAAAAAGCTGCTTCTCTCCATCAATGTCAAAGACAGAACTGATGAACAAAATTTGCCCTTGACAATTAGAAGACACCCATGAATTTCTTTAGACTGCTGGGTACAGTTTTCTTAAAAATGTTCTTGTCAGATTCCAACACACTATCTGACAACTTAATTAACTGGCTTTCAACTGCAATCTCAGATATTTAAAACTTATTAAACATACATTCCATATTGATGCTCGCTGATAGCTCCTGAATTGCAAAGCTGATTCGTGCCCTTGCTTTCATTTTCTCCCACAACCCTAAGCCATGCAATCTGCATTAACACTCTGATAGTTTTCTTTTGATAATTTTACTCTTTCTGCTATGTAATTCTTTTAAGAAATCACACGGTTCTCTTAAAAGAGACATAAAATGCAACATGTGAGGTAACTGATAAATTACATATTCGCTTGTTCTCTTTCAAGAAGATATCACTTGAACTAATCTGAATTTTTAAAAATGTATTACCTCCATAGTGAATGTTCAAGGCATAAAAACCGATATTTTTTTATTATTAACATGTCAGGGAGAGTTGTTTCAACAAAATGTTAATGTCTTTATAAATGAAATCAGAACATTTTATCAACTTAATTTCAAAACAACATAAAAATTCCCACCTGATAGACACGTTTATCAGGAGCAGCGATTTCGAAACAGCAATCTTTCTTCGCATCCTTCCTAAGGGTGTTATTCATTCTGACGTGGTAGCCATCAATTGCAAATTCACCTTTCTGCTGTTTGTCTGTGGAAGATAAAGTGAAAGTCAAAATTTCATTTATTACAGTTGAGTACAAATGGCCAATTATCTTTTATTTAGACTTTCTTTGTCAATTCTGGGAGTCATTTTTGGTAATATTGCTTTCGTAACATAATGCTTAAATAATGTTTCTAGATATCACTTTTAATTCTAAAAGCACATAAGTATTTGGGATGGTTGGGTTTAAAAAGGATATATTAGTGAACCGGAGGAAGAGGTCTGAAGATAGTGATCTTATTTAGAAGGATCTATGGAAATAAGACACTTTTATGTACAAAAATTTCAAGAACTGGAGCTCTTGAATTTCCTCTACAAACCCGTGGTTCTTTCAGACTTAGTAGGCCAGTAGGGAACCTGACTAGATGAAGGTTCCTGGGCTTTATTTACCACTATCTCTTCTCATCACCATCTTCCCTCACCACCCCTCTAAAGCCTCTAAAATGCAACTTTTCTTTTAAAAAATTCCTAAATTCACATGAATTAAACTCTAAATTTGAAAAACAAAGCAGAACAAAACAAAATTAATTATTAAAAGATGTGAGGGGATAACAAAGTATTTGGATGGAGAGGAGTGGTAAAGCAAGTAGAGAAGCATTAGTTACTAAAACCAAACTAAAGAAAGTAGTTTCTTAACCAGTCAGTGAACAATTAAACTAGTAAAGCACATTTGAATCTCATATGATGAAGTGTCAAAAGAAAACACGAATTGAGCTTCAGTCAGATACTAAAGAAAAATAAAGCAGGAATACAACAACGGATTTGATACTCTGATCTAATAAAATTAGCTTTCCTGTTTCACCCAGTTATGCCCTTTTCATAGAAAAGCTGTGCAGCTCTAGGTCTATTTTCTAGATTATTTTCTAGTTTAAATAATAAGGACAGCTGTCTTTCTTTTTCTAAAAATATATTTTATTGATTTTTTTACAGAAAAGAAGGGAGAGGGATAGAGAGTTAGAAACATCGATGAGAAATATTGATCAGCTGCCTCCTGCACACCCCCGACCGGGGATGTGCCCACAACCAAGGTACATGCCCTTGACAGGAATCGAACCTGGGACCCTTGAGTCCGCAGGCCAATGCTCTACCCACTGAGCCAAACCAGTCAGGGCACAGCTGTCTTTCTTACTGAGCTCAGGGCAAATATACAAATGCTTCCACATTGTGGGGTGATGGGCTCTCTCAGCTCAATGTACCAAATAATATACATCTCCTTTTCTTAAATATACTAATTTAATGCCTGAAATAACATACATTTCTAAAAGGTTTTCCAGATTACATCTTGTTCAAAACATCAAATGGAAAAATCATCTGAGTTAGCAATTCCTGACTTAAATCTGGACATTCTAATCATTTTCATTCATAATTTACATCTCTTTGGTTGATTGAATAAACAATTCAGATTTTAAAATGTGAAGTTTGCTTTGTGGAAACAGTCTACAATGAACTCAGAAAAATTCTAAAAATTAACACAGCATTTACTAAAATATGCTTTACGGGATATGAATAGGCTTCTATGATCAAGTAAGTTTGGGAAATTCTGAATTAAATAAACTTAAAGAGGTTTTGTTAGTGCAGGCCTTCTTTAGATCCTTAATATATTCACATATTAATTGACTTTCTAGGAGAAAGATTTAGAATGCAGCATTTCCCAAAATTACTTGCCCATGGAACACTTTTTCACAGAACATTTTATGGAACGGTAATCCCAGGACATGTTTTGCAAAATACCTCGCTAGGACAACAATATTGGGGAACAACTATCATAATAATCCTATATAATAAAAGCCTAATATGCTAAATGTCCAGTCGTCCAGTTGGCCGTTCAACCAATCAAAGCATAATATGCTAATGATATGCTAAGGCTGCTCAACCACTTACTATGACATGCACTGACCACTAGGGGGCAGATGCTCTGACCGGTAGGTTAGCTTGCTGCTGGGGTCCTGCTGATCGTGACTGAGCAAGAAGGGCCGGACACGCCCTGGAGTCCTCCCACAGTCCCTCCCCGGCTAGCCAACCTCCCCGGTCCCTCCCTGGCCCCGATGGTGCACCAGTGGAGTCCCTCGGCCTGGCCTGCGCCCTCTCGCAATCCGGGACCCTGGGGGGATGTCAGAGAGCCAGTTTCGGCCCAGTCCCACAAGGGGAGTGCTGCTCATCCAGAAGCCGGGCTCATGGCTGGCGAGCGCAGCGGTGGTGGCGGGAGCCTCTCCCGCCTCCGAGGCAGCGCTAAAGATGTCTGACTGATGGCTTAGGCCTGCTCCCCGAGAGAGGGTGCAGACCGGGCTAACAGGACCCCCCGCCCAAGTGCACAAATTTTGTGCACCAGGCCTCTAGTAATGATAATAAATGGTAAGCACAGTTAGTTCTTCTAATATTCTCAAAGAAGACTAAGTCATTCATCCACTCATTCAACAAATTTATACTGAACACTTAAAACAAGTGAGGTAGCATTATAGGTAAAGTGAGACAGAAGCTAGTAACATCTTACCAGACCTTTTCTACCTTCTCATAAGTGCTCCTAAAACATTAATGATCCACTAGACTGCAAATGGATTAAATTTTCACTACAAGATATGAAAGTAGTCAGAAGCAACTAATACCTAGACCTATTCAGCTGATTGCTGAGTATTAGAGGATAAATAATCATATAAACATCCAAGTGGGGGTAGGAGTAGAGTACCTGAAAGATTGAAGAAAATGGAGGGACATTCATTACTCTTTCTCAATAGCTTTTGCAAACCCATAACCATAAAGTAGCCATATTTCCAATTAGCCAGTGTGAGATAGGAAGCTCAAGACATGAAATGAGCAAAATATGGCTATGATAAGACCCTGGTCTTCTCCCTTCACACCAGCCTCTCTTTGAGACAAAGGAGAAACCTTAGCATTCAATGGCAATTCATAATAATTCATAAATAGGTTAGTTCCCCAGTGCAGGGATAGTTTCAAGGTCACCTGTTGACTTGAGGCAGATTGTTAAAAATAGTAACCTGCCAATCACAAGAGAAATACGGTCATATAAGTTCATCTACTCAGACTTCAAAAGATGAATAAAATATTTCATTTCCGTGAACTTCCCAAATAGCAAAGCAGAAGGTTATTCCTTTAAGTGCCCAAGCTCTAAAATGTTAGTAATTATAATGGAAATTTTTCTGAAATATATATTTCCCCACTCCTCAAACAATTCTTTTAAACGTAATTTAACATTTCCTTGATGATCTAGTAGTATTAACTTGAATGTTAGTTTTTATATTATTACAACACATTGATGCCCTCAAGATTTTTTTGGTGTTTGTCCCTCTATTAAATTTCCCTCAGCTTCTATTTCACACTTTAACCTTGCCTATATCATGCTGTTGGAATTTAATGTCTATAGAACTAAAGGCTGCCAGGAGAAACCTAGATAATGAAATCTATTAAATCAGTAACTTAATTTCACACAATTCTAATTCAGTAGGCTCAAGGTAAAAAGCAGTTGGCTCTGATCTCTTACAAAACAAAATGCATGAGGTTAATGATAGCTATTTCCTTCTCCTTTTCCCCTGGCTTTTAGGTTTACAGTTGTGTTCTGGGTTTTTCAAGTGTCGAAAAGACAACTGACATTTACTGAGCTCCTTCTATATGCCAGGAATGTAATGGAGTATGTCTCCTATACACCCTGGAATAATTCTAAGAGAGAGGAGGTCTTTATTATATCGCCAGTACTGACGGGGAAACAAGCCTGAAAGTAACCAACTTGCTCATGGCCACACAACCAATAAGTGGAAAAAGCCAGGACCCTAACGTAAGTCTGATTCCAAAGCCTTGCTGTCACACTGTCTCCTAGAAAGGCGTTTCTCAAGGTACATTTCCCGCATCACCTTTGTTAGAATCATCTTGGATGCCTGTTAAAAATGCAGAAATGGCCCTAACCGGTTTGGCTCAGTGGATAGAGCGTCATTCCGGTGAAGGGCATGTACCTTGGTTGCGGGCACATCCCCAGTAGGAAGTGTGCAGGAGGCAGCTGATCAATGTTTCTAACTCTCTATCCCTCTCCTTTCCTCTCTGTGAAAAAATCAATAAAATATATTAAAATAAAAAATAAAAATAAAAATCATCATTAAAAAAATGCAGAAATGGCTACCACTCTGCACTGCTATCTAGGAGTATCTGGAGGTGGGTCCAGGAAACCAAATTTTTGACAAGCACACCAGGTGATTTTGACAGACATTTAATGCTTGAAAATGACTGTTCTAGAACATGTAACTTAGGCAGTCTCAGTAGGGAAGATAAACATTATCTTGCATTTCCTCTGCAACCTGGGCCCAACTTCCTCAGCTGCTTCATAGGCTCCTCCTCCTGCGCCCATAACCATGAGGGTTATGCTCTAAATCCCTGTCTTCCCCACTTCACAGTTTTCACTGGGCACCGCACCCAATTCCAAAGATTAAATTCCTATCAATATGCTTGGGACTCGTAATTCCCATGTTAGTCCAGCTTCAGAACTGCACATCCAAATCTTCATCTGCTCACTAGCTCGTAAAATGTCCTGTAGGCACAATGAATACACCGTGCCCACAGTGGAGATCACCTTAAGAAAGAACACACGTGATCCTTCTTTTCTGTCCTCCCTCTCAGTAAGGGGCACCTCCATTAACTGAGCCCCCAAACCAGAAAACTAAACATCATTCTTCATCCACTGTCCCCGTGTTTTCTCTCTCCACCCCACTACCACCTACCAAAATCCAATTGGTCCTCTTTTTCTTGCAAATATATTTACTTTTTCTCTTCTTTATTGGCTCTCAGAAAATATGCTTAAAACACCAACTCTTTTCCTACCATCTTAAATACAGTATAAACGTAACTAAATCATGCCGAATCATCAAGCATTCCTATAAGTAGTGGGCATTCGTCATTTGAGGATCCCCGGAATCCAGGTATCTTTCCCATGTTAGTCCTGGGACTGCAGGGCACAGCCAGCTTCCCCCCACAGATGCCGGAATGAGGTTGATTTTTCCTGATACGATCGGCCAAGCAGATACTTGAGCCTGGGACCTACACCTGAAGTAACAGAAGAATCCGAGGGGAGCTCAGAATCCATCCTTAGGGCCTGGCCAGTTTGGCTCAGTGGATAGAGTGTCGGCCTGCAGACTGAAAGTTCCCAGGTTCGATTCCAGTCAAGGGCATGTACCTTGGTTGTGGGCACATTCCCAGTGGGAGGTGTGCAGGAGGCAGCTGATTGATGTTTCTCTCTCATCGATGTTTCTAACTCTCTATCCCTCTCCCTTCCTCTCTGTAAAAAATCAATAAAATATATTTAAAAAAAAAAAGAATCTATCCTTAGGGCAGTGGCAATCACCGACTGGAGTAGGTGCACAATGGCTACATCACAGGGCAGCCGTGTGTCCCAGCAATGTGTCTCCCAGGGGCCACACATGGGCTGAAGTCCTGGCCATCTTCCCTCCCTCAGTCCTTGCCTGCTTTCTGAGCCTGGTTGTTTAGCCTTCCCATCAATTCTGTCTGAGAGTCGATATCCTCCCAATAATCGCCTTTTCTACGCAGTTAAACAAAGTTACCTTGGGACAAATGACTAGGGAACAGAAAGATATGCAATGTGTTCAGAAATTTTCGATGTCTGTTTCTTGTATGTGAGGCCTTTCCCCCTAATGAATAACTCATGCTATTTCCATAAGCATTAATGCTCATTTAATTAGCAGGCAAGAGGGAAATACCTTAATACTAAACCCTTCCAAAAAACTTTATCAAACTGATTAACAAGTTGTTCTAGGCCCTCAGTTAAAGACATAGGAACATGTTCCTTATTTATACAGCTCGTAGAAATACAGCTGCTAATGTCAATCCAGCAATATACTTGTGGTGTTTTGAGTTATACTGTGAGGAAACATCAAATTATACATGTTTTTACTTACGGGCCCCAAAAGGCTCTGAATAACAAACAGGTGATATTTATGGGTCCAAAGAGAAGCATGTTCGTTAGGATTGAGAGTTTGGCTCATACGATCTGGTAGAGGAAATTTTAGGAATTTCCCAAACATTTTTATTTTTTTTAAATAAAAATCAAGTGGGTTTGTTTTATACAGCCACACATTTTAAACCACAGGCATAAACATGATTAATAACACGGCAGTATGAAGCATCTGTGAATAGAGAACAAATAAATTATAGGCCTTTCTGTAGAACAGGAATTCAAAGCCCTGTCTCTCCTTTTTTGACTATTGTTTTTCTCTACAACTGAAATTCAGGTAATAACTGTGATATGGTCTATTAGATGATCGCAGCACATAGCTATTGCTAAGATAAGCATTACACAGAGAACATCTTCGTATCCTGCCTATGATAATGAGAGAATAAAGCGTCCGGCTGCTACTCGTGCAGGGAGAGCGGCTAACGCGTTTCAGATAACCTGCCGCTCCTTCACGCACGTGAGCTGGTACCTCTCAGCCACTCTCAGCTTCGGAACACGTCCTGCCTTCAGTCTCACCTTCTCCTGGCAGCTGTCAATGTGATCTTTCCAACACCCAATCAGAGCTTCTCATGCCATCTACCAACCTTCAATGCTTACAAACTTGAACTGTCCCTGAGACAGGAAAGGCCAAACTCCTGACATGTAACCACTTGACCCCATCCCTTCCTGGCTGAGAGCCTTCACTCACCTACTGCCCCGGTGAGCCAGCTTCTACATATCATACGGTTTTATGGGTCCTCTGTGCCCATTCCTCTGAGCCAGTGTATTATGCCGCTTTGTATTAATAACACCTGACACACAGATGTTCAAAGAAAGTCTACTGGTTGCTGTATCTATCTATCTATCTCTATATATACACAGATAGGTACAGCAACATCCATATATCTATATCTACATAATAGTTATAGCAGTGCACAGTTTGATTTAAAATATATCTACCTTCAATCTCTATGTATCTTCAATCTATATATGGAAGTAGGTATATTTTAATTCAAACGGAGTCCTGTTTATTGCAAACCAACATGATTTGTCATCATCAGACCCTTCATGAGACTTAATTTGTACCTGAATATCTCTACATGTTGATAAAATCCTACCGAACATCAGGTGTACATTTTAATTTCTCTGTTACTAGGTCTCTTAACTACATATAAAGGCAGAAATAAAGGCCTTTTAGCTCACATTTATTGCGATAAATTATAAAGTTAATATTTGCATATCAAAGGCCTCAAAGCCTATAAAATTGCAATAATTCTGATAAAAAGTAGAATTAACTATTCCCCTCTTAAAGAATAACAAAGGTATTATCCTTCTTTACACAAAAAAATTATATTATAAATTTTAAAAATCTGATTTCATTTACACATTTTACACATATTCATCATATAATTATAACACGCTGGTGCCTTGGCCCGGGAATTTGCCTCTTATCAAATAAGTCAGGGGAAAAAGAAAAGCTTTTATGGATATTATTAAAGTTGTCATTATAAAACAACAGAACTTCCGATTGTACATACACTCTATCCTTTAACAATACTTTTAAATATTTACAGAGAACTTTGATGCTATTTCAACATCAAAAGACACTTTATAATTTTTGTCCAAACTGAAAAGGTATATCCTATTTTTCCTATCAATGGTGAGGTTGTGGCAGAAGGGAGAGCAGAGGTCAATTTCAATAAAAATTTTATTTCCTTGTCAACCTAAATGTTTTATTTTAAATGATCTGTATTAAGCCCAACTTTCTAATGACTTCTGGTCATTAGAAAAGAGACAACACTGAAAAAAGTTATACCCACCTGGTGTAATAAATAACTTTTGATATGCATTTAGGATGATTTGGTAGGATCAAGGCTACTTGCAGCTGCCACATACTGGATGGCACTAAGAGTTTCTTTAATTGGAAAGTGGAGGGTAGGGGCAGCGAAACCTCTTTAGTGGTAAGTAAGGTTAATCCGCATAATGAACCTTACTTATCTCTTCTCACGTTTGAAAGGGGAGTGGTTAGTTTGTAATATTCTCTTTTCTAACCACTCCCCTTCCAAACGTGAGAAGAGATAAGTAAGGTTCATTATTCGGATTCAAGATCATAGGGAGGTTAATAAGAAAAAGGGAAAACCAAAATAAACCATGAGTTTGCAACCGGCTCCTCAATGAGCCACCACTTACAGGACGCTGAGGGGCTGATAACAACCAAGCTGTGGTGAGAGCATGACAGTGGAGCCAGCGAGGTCGGCCCTCAGCAGCCCTGGGACAACCTCTCTTGGCTCTCTAGTTCAAACTCCTTCGACATGATCCTGTTGACACGTTCTCTATCCATCCCAATCCACCCCCACAATACTATTGCAATTGCTTCCTAAAAACTGGATCTGGTCATAAAGCCCTAGGCTTAATCAGATCCTGACCCGCTCTTGTATGTGCCCCCTCCCCTCACTCACTCCGTGCTCTGCCTTGATTCCTGCTTTGATCTCTTTGATCTCATCCAAGGCTTTTTGTAGCTCACAATCTCTGCTGTTCCCCTGCCTGGAATGCCCATTGTACCCTTCATCACCTGACAAACTCCTCCTCATTATTTAAGGCCAAATGTCCTCTCCACTAGAAAGTATTCCCTAGCTCCCCTCGGCAGTTAGCCACCCCTCCTTTGTGATCCAAAGATAGTTTATTTAAATCACATACTACACCTGGTTGAAATATCAGTTTATCCATCCAGCCCCCATTTCTAATCACACAGCTTCCTCTCACTTAAACTGTGAGTACCTCTAAGGCAGGATTATCTTAGGATTCCCAGTGCCTAGTATTCAATAGATGTTTATCAAATAAGTAAATGAATGAATGAGTGAATGAATGACTACCTTGATGGCAGTCTCGGCATCTAGGATCAAACAATTTTGATGAATGAGATTCGAACAATCAAAGGAAGAGGAAGGAGATGAAAGGATGGATGCCATTTTATGAAGTGATGAAATATGTACTCTCTCTCTATATATATATTACTTAAGGGCCTCAAATGGCCATGAATAATAAATACCGATAATATTTATGGATATAAAGGTAAGTGCATTTTTTTTACCCTAGAGACTGGAACTACTCTTTCTAAGCCATTACTATCTTGATGGGTCAAAATGGTTTTTGGCGCACACAGTATGTTAGCAAATATGAACAATGTATCTGTCAAGCAGTAACCAAGTACAGTTTAACCTAGTGAGTGTATCAACTCCTTCTGCGCCTCTCTAATCCATTTATCTAAATCCTACTTAGTTGGAGGATTATAGTTCTCATATATCTACATAGTTCTTTCCCAAGTTTAGGTAAATGGTTCACACAAACGGTAAACAAGACTGTACAAATCAGTTACCCAATTTCAAGTGAGAGAAAAAAAATTCATATGACACATACATTTTCCTGGAAAGAAAAAGATACAAAGGAAGGACATTAGGATCATGACAAACAGCAATTAAAACTGTCTAAAGATAGATTCTCCCTCCCCCAAGTCCCTAAAAGGAAAAGAACTGGCTAAGAATTCCAAAGGAAGCAGCCACAGAGAAAAGAACCACTAAAAACAGATTTGAAATCTCCATGGAAACAGGAGGCTTCATAGTAACAGGGAAGAATTTAAAGAAATATAAACCAGATCTTCAAGCATCCACATAAGAAAGGAATGCTGGAATAGTAATTTTTTAAAAGCAGTGGTGGTACAGCTGGCTAAATGGATCACAAAGTAGTTAAAAACACAAATTACAAAGAATGTTGTTACCAAAAGGTTTCAACAAATAAGACTAGATATGGAAATTTAACTAATATCCCCACCACCACCCAAAAAAGCCCTCGAATTTATTTAATGAACATTAGCCTTTGAAATAAATATAAACATTCCTGAGGTTTTTGGGAAACTGGTGAATCCCTGCCCTAACAGTTGGTATATACCAGTTAGGACTGGGGTGGAGGAAACAGACATTAGAATTCATTGATTGTGAAAGAAATTAGAAATGAGAAGTCTAACTGAACCAAACCATGAGGTGTTGCAACCTCCCTCCTCTGGTCTTATAAAATCGAGGATATTTCTTTACAAAAAAAGTAAGATCTCGATCTCAATTCATGATGCTGTACAAAATTATCTATAATAATAGAAGCGTAATATGCTAATTAGACCAGACAGCCGGACGACCTTCCAGACAAAGCTGGGGCTGCGAGGTCCGAGGCAAGCCGCCGCAGCTGCGAGGGCCAAGTCCCTTGTACGAATTTTGTGCATTGGGCCTCTAGTATTTCTATAATAGTAACGCATGTAAATGACGTATGATAATCAACTAAATTTGGGCTCTAAATTTTTGGACAAAATCACCTACTTCCCTTAGCAGAAGAAAGAAGGTTGCCTGTTAATAGTTATTTATAGTTTATATTCCATTGATGGCATTATTACATTTGAACATATAAATTATTGACAGAATGCAAACTACCAACTAAATTAATTCTTAATTTGTTAATTCTATTAGTCAAAAGGTGAGATCAACTTCTAGAATCATGCATGTATTTCAAATTTATTTGAAATAGACTCATCATTTCTGCCTAATCTATATATTTAAAAGGCTAATATACAAAGTGTCACTTTGGGAGTTCGACCAGGAGACCAGGAGTTTGATTACTCGCTATTATGTGCGCTGACCACCAGGGGGCGGAATGGAACGAAGGCAGGCCCCAGCCAGCAGCCTGAAGGCCCCAATGGGCCCTGATCGCCAGCCAGGCCTAGGGACACTACCCATGCAAGAATTTCGTGCACCGGGCCTTTAGTATAATAATAAGAAAAAAACTAAAATATGCAAATAATGTCAAATAAAACATAAATTTCCAAACAACACAAGTGACAACACTGATAAGAATTCCATGGGAAAGCTTCTATTCAGTGATATTAAACTTTTATGTCTCTTTTCTCCTTACGTGTCCTTTATGGAAATGAATGTTAGCTATTTCTGTATGACCCTTCCTCTATAATATTCAACTTCTGACCTTCTTTCCCTAGGAAAAATAAAAACTTGTACTGTTTAAATTTCAATATTTTATGACTTTATTTGTTCAAATAATGAACTTAAAATTATGTAAACTATGACTAAGAGATTTGTTAATTAGCAAATGAAGTTACAAGGTATATCTTATTGTTTCTAAATTAATATAGTGGCAATAATGGTTAATAGTACGCACTCTAACCATTATGGCTAGGTTCAAAGCCCAGATCTGCCATTTACCTGCTCTGTGACCATGAACAAGTTACTTAACCTCTCTGTTCTCAGTTTTTCAAACAGTAAAATAAATGGGACTAATAATAGTACCTTACCGCACAGATAAGTTAATATAGCTGAAGTGCTTAAATAGCTAAACTCTCACAATCCTAATGGTCTTAACTTCTCCAGAGATTCTACAACTGTACCTTGGATGACAAATATTTCCTAAGGTGAAAGGCCACATAGAGAGTTATTTTACTCTCTCTGCTAATTCAATAAAACATAATTGTATTAACTTTTAGAGCATTCTGGAATTTGGAGAATTTGTCAAATAATGAAAAAGAATTATAAATCAGTCTTAGACTATAATTATTAAAGTTCTCAGTTATTCTTTCTCCATCTGTTTTCAGTTTACTCTGTATCAGAAAAAAAGGTGGGGGGGAGGAGGGGAGTGAACCAAAGCTCCCAAGCCCTCATGCAATAGAAGTGTAAATAACTGAACACCAATACTACCTTTGTCACTTCCATAGTAATAGAACACTCCTTTACTGAGAGCACACCACCGTTTCTGCCATTCAAATCCCAGAAAGCTGTGATCTACAATAAAGGGGGAAAGGAAACAGTTTAGATAATATACATAACATATGTAAACATAACACCAGTTCTTTTTAAAAATGTATTTCTTTTATTGATTTCAAGAGGAAGGGAGAGGGAGAGAGAGATAGAAACATCAATGATGAGAGAGAACCACTGATTGTCTGCCTCCTGCACGGCCCCTCCTGGGGACTGAGCCCACAACCTGGGCATGCGCCCTGTCTGGGAATCAAACCCTGACCTCCTGGTTCATAGTTCAATGCTCAACCATTGAGCCATGCCAGCCGGGCAGTTCTTTATTGTAAAAGGATATGTTCGTTAGTATGATTTCTAAGGTTCCTGTTTAGCTCTAAAATTCTAGGACTAAGTCATTTGTATTTTCTTTTCAAGAGACAAAAACAAAGCTAAAAGGAATAAAGTGAGGCAGAGCTGGAGCTGCCACGTTTATGGGGCCAACAGGACGCTAACCAACTTTCCTGCTGGGGACGGTCCACACAGCATTTGACTACACAGCCTGCAGATAATGGATTCATCTGGGTCTCATTTTCTCATCTGTTATGAAAAGGAAGGGGAGGAGCTGACTAGATTATTTCTAGTGTCTCTTTCAGCTTTAAAAGTTGGCTAAGAAAGCTAAGGAAAGCAAAGGGAATATAAATAGAAAGGCCCAAAGGGAGTCCCTGAGAGATAAGCAGGACGGGAATGAAGAGACTTTCTGCTTTTCATTTCCCGTATCATCACACCTCCTCCGTATTTCATTTCCATTATATATTGGTGTTGACAGAGTGAGACCATATGGTCAACTCCCCATGACCATAGCCAATGGAGAGGAACACTGAATGAGCAACAGAAAATGGGAGAAAACAGGCCGGGCTGGGCCGGACATGGCTGGCGCAGTGTATGCCAGGTGAGGCGCAGGAGAGCCTGCTGCGTGGTGGTCGGACAGTGGTGAGAAACCCCATCCCTGAGATTACAGTCGTGGCCCGCGCCTTCCTCTGACAGGCAGGAGACAGCTCCTGAATCATTACAAATAACTGGGGTTGATAACTAAAAACCTAGCAAATGTTGGTTATAAAAATTATTTAAAGCTAAAAGCTGTACTTTTTGGTTTGGATAATGTCATCCAGATTTTTCTTAGAGTCTTAAAACTCTTCAATCACCTAATGAGAACACTGGCTCCACATGTACACTGCAAGCATCTTTTATCCAAGGATAAAACCGTTTTCAGATTTTTCATCGGAGTCTTAGTTTACCTTTTCTGCGTTTTTCAAGGTAGCCAGCCTTAAAAACACAAGGCAGGTCCTGTGCTGCCACTGGAGGAAACTGGTTTCCTGTGGGAAGTAGAGGAGACGAGAAAGTAGTGAGCAACCCATTTTAGAAAAACCAAGTCCCAGGTCTCATTAGATTCAGTGTACTTTTAATTACCCTAATAAATTCAATCCAAGTTTATTAGCTTTGTTTCAGACCCATTCCATAGCTTAGTCCTTTCCTCCTCCTTAAAAAAAAATATTTCTATACTCCTATATCTTAATATATCATGCTCCCCCAAATACAGCAATATTATGGAACGAGATGATTTCTAAAGGGCAATACTTTTTGACCCACAGTCTAAGGCAGCGGTTCTCAACCTGTGGGTCGAGACCCCTTTGGCAGTCGAATGACCCTTTCACAGGGGTCGCCTAAGACCATCTTGCATATCAGATACTTACATTACGATTCATAACAGTAGCAACATTACAGTTATGGAGTAGCAACGAAAATAATTTTATGGTTGGGTCACAACATGAGGAACTGTATTTAAAGGGCCAGAAGGTTGAGAACCACTGGTCTAAGGAAAGGACTAGGAAACCATTAAAAATAAATGAAATGAAATCCTGAAAGAGATTTCAAATAAATCATGTACACTTCTTTATATTTATGTTGGATTAACTCTTCAAGAATTTTGATACATGCCGACTCTTACTTGGATGTCCCTCTTCTTATCAAGTAAAACATAAAATGATTTTCCCCAAAAAGCAAATACTAAAATTTGTTTCTCTGAGCCCATAGCCAAATTCTCTCTTTCTGGTTGTACTCACAGAGAAATTCATTTGTCTAAACCTTTTTTGCTATTTGCCCAATATCTAGGGTTTGTTTAATACACATGTACATTTTTTTAAAAGTTTAATAATAGCCCTAACCGGTTTGGCTCAGTGGATAGAGGGTCGGCCTGCGGACTCAAGGGTCCCAGGTTCAATTCCGGCCAAGGGCATATGCCTTGGTTGTGGGCACATCCCCAGTGGGGAGTGTGCAGGAGGCGGGTGATAGATGTTTCTCTCTCATCGATGTTTCTAACTCTCTATCCCTCTCCCTTCCTCTCTGTAAAAAAACCAATAATATATATATATATTTTTTAAAGTTTCATAATAATCATCCCTTTAGAAACTTTAGATTTTTTAAATTAAATTTATTGGAGTAACATTGGTCAATAACATTATGTAAGTTTCAGGTGTACAACTTTATAACACATCATCTGTATATTCCATTGTGTGCTCAACACTTAAGTCTAGTCTCCCTCCATCACCATATACTTGACCCCCTTTACCCTCTCATCCTCCCCCCACCCTCCTAGATTTTAAGTTCTTAAAAGACCCATTTGATTTGTATAGCACCATAAACATATAAACACTGAATACTTTTGTTAGAAATTGAAATTTTGTAACAAGATATAAAAGTAATAACTTTCCTTTTAAAAACATGAATTGTCGCAACATTTAGACCTCATATCACTATACTTACAATGATTGATAGTATGCCACCATTTAAGAAGATTCACATTGATTCAAAGAATTAAGGCTCTACAAATGTAGGTATAATGACTTATGGAGGCTAATATAAACCTATCTGGCAGGTAACGAAAGAAGAGCTGCCAAACACCACAATTATATGATCTCACCAGGAGAAACCACGCAACACAGCCAAATATACAACATTCTAACAAATTCACAATTACATTATCAGTTCTGTTTCACTATCAAAATTCACACCCTTGTCCCCGAAATAAATTTAGTTCTGAACTTTAATCCTTTGGCACATAGCAGACATTCAATCAAATGTTAGGTTTTATTGTTATAATTAAATATTGTATGTTAGTGTAACTGTATCTATTAATTTGAATGAATAGATGCCGCTGTAAATTTAAGACCAATGTTCCTTAGATAATTTTAATGAGAAAAAGGGAAAAAGAATGATTTGGTAACTGCACAAGTTAAGCATGGTAGTTCTTTTAAAAGCAGTTCAAAGATTTTCTTTTGGTGAGGTGAAAGTAGTTGACAGAGAAATTATAACTAAGGGAAGAAAAAGAATTAACTCCTAGTGTGGAACAGACTGTTTCTGCTGCAGAGGATAACTACATGGGCTTGCTTAAGTGGCCACAGCGTTCAGTACCCTAAGGAACCAAGCACATACTGACCAAGACTAGTTTCCTTTTTATGACATGAACATGCATTGGTTCTATAATGGTCCTACTTTCTAAAGCACCTTACAAGAGCAGGCAAGGAATGGGTCTTCGTCCAACTTGCAACTCAGAAGTCTGAAACATGCACAATGGTAACAAGAGTACCGTGAATTCAAATAAGATTCAAATAAGCACGAATCAAGTGCCTACTATATTCCTAGCAACTCGGGGTGGGGTTGGGGGTGGGGGAGGAGACAGTAGTGGAATCCAAATTTTCTTAGATTGGTATTTTACTCACAAGGACACTGTTTTTAAAAGTTAACTCAAGAGTTCTAGAGTCTCTTGAAACTTTTGCCTTAAAAACAAACTGTGTATATAGTGGATGTATCCCACCAGCACAGGGGTCCTCAAACTTTCTAAACAGGGGGCCAGTTCACTGTCCCTCAGACCGTTGGAGGGCCAGACTATAGTTTTTAAAAAAACTATGAACAAATTCCTATACATACAGCGGCGGCAAAAACACCCGGTGGGCTGGATAAATGTTTTCGGCGGGCCGCATGTGGCCCGTGGGCCATAGTTTGAGGACCCCTGCACCAGCAAGTTAAAAACTAAATTGTACAATCTGAAAAAAATGGAGAATTCCATTATTTCCAGTATTTCATGCATTATAATTTTGCATAAAGGTAGAAAAATGCTTTCTGTTTTGTCTCCTACATATTTCAAGATCATGTCCAAGATCTTGTAGGCATTTCTGGCTGAAGAGTATATTGGGTACTTAGCTTTAGAAAACAGTTTGTCAATGAACTTCAGTTCCCAGAGCCACTCGTGACTCAGAACTCTATTCCACAAGTGCAATTTCATTACCCGTTACTTCACATCTGCACACACAAACTTAGGTGCCACTTACCCTGATTTGAAAGACTCTGCAATAGATACAAAGACACAGAGTCGCTGACACTTATATTATTCTAAAAGGTTTTAACTGCAAAAATTCACTTGTATGCCTGCAGAACGAAACAGAGAAACTATGCCCTAACAAGGAAGAGAAACCTAAACTTAATGAATACCAATATTAAATAAAATGGTTTCGTGATATAGCAGATACCCAGAATCTCAGTTTTATATTAATACTGATTTCAAGATACATGGCATAGGTTAAAGAGGTCTGTAATAAAACCCCAGTTCTACAAATGTGTGACCTTTAGCAGGTCACTAAGCCTCTCTGGCTATCAGTTTCCTCATCTAAAATAATGAAAAAATTAGGTTAGATTATCTCTAAGGCCCTCCTAATTCTAGGATTCCATGAAATATATCCATACTAATACTTTTCCTTGTACTTTCATTAACAAACTAAGGGCCCGGTGCACGAAATTCGTGCACTGTGTGTGTGTGTGTGTGGGGGAGTGTCCCTCAGCCCAGCCTGCCCCCTCTCACATACTGGGAGCCCTCAGGCATTGACCCCCATCACCCTCCAATCGCAGGATCGGCCCCTTGCCCAGGCCTGACGCCTCTGACAGAGGCGTCAGGCCTAGGCAGGGGACCCTCATTTCTCCCCATCACTGGTTCTGCCCCCAGCCAGGCCTGATGCCTCTGGCCCAGGCATCAGGCCTGGGCGGGGGATCCCCAGACCCCTCCGATTGCTGGCTCTGCCCCTTGCCCAGGCCTGATGCCTCGGCCAGAGGTTTCAGGCTTGGACAGGGGACCCCCATCTCCCCCCGATCACTGGCTCTGGCCCCCGCCCAGGAATCATGCCTGGGCAGGGGACCCCCATCTCCCTCTGATCGCTTGCTCCACCCCCCGCCCAAGCCTGACACCTCTGGCCCAGGCTTCAGGCCTGGGCAAGGGGACCATCATATCCCCCCAATCCCCGGCTCCACCCCCGACCCAGGCCTGATGCCTCTGGCCCAGGCATCAGGCCTGGTCAGGGGACCCCCAGACCCCCGCCCAGGCCTGATGCCTTGGCCAGAGGAGTTGACCCTCATCACCCTCCGATCACCAATCACCAGATCGGCCCCTTGACCAGGCCTGAGGCCTCCGGCAGAGGTGTCAGGCCTGGGCAGGGGACCCCCAGCTCCCCGCGGTTGCAGGCTCCGCGATCGTGGGCTCCGCTTTAGGCCCAGGCAAGGGACCCCCTAGCTCCTGGGACTGCCAGCTTCGACCGTGCCCAGCTCCCATCGCTGGCTCCACCCCTACTTCCTGCTATCACTGGCCAGGGCGGAAAAGGCACCTGATTCTCCAATCATGGCTGGGGGGCAGGGCAAAGGTGGCCCTGGGGCCACCTTTGCCCTGCCCCCCAGCTCTTAGCTCCCCCCTGGGTTTCCGATCACTGTCAGTGGCAGGGGGCTTCTTCCTGCTTTCCCTTTCGCCTCCCTGCATTGTGCCTACATATGCGAATTAACCGCCATCTTGTTGGCAGTTAACTGCCAATCTTAGTTGCCAGTTAACTGCCAATCTTAGTTGCCAGTTAATTTGCATATAGCCCTGATTAGCCAATGAAAAGGGTATCGTCGTACGCCAATTACCATTTTTCTCTTTTATTAGATAGGATGTATGCAGGAAATGCTTCATGCTTGTGATCCAAGATGTATTAAAGGCCTATTCTCAGTCTAATAAAAAATATATATGTATATAATTGTGGCTGCTACCAATTTTCATGGAAGTCTACCAAAATATGTAAAATTCAAATGGCAATAATAGAATGGTTAAGAGAATAATTAAGAGTCAGAATTAAGAAGAATCTGAAATCAAGTATGTTCATCAATATCCAGTAAATAATAGTCAAAAAACCATAGATTAAAAGTATTATTCATAGTTATATTTTCCTTCTCTTTCAATTAAAACTGCTTCTTTTACCTTAGAGTGTACTTAAGTGTATGACCAGAATTTGAACTACCTAATTACATTTCTGAAGACTTTTTTAGATAAATTTTTAATATAGGACTGCTATCCTTAGCTCATAAAATTAGATATACAGAAAGTATTTCTTTAAGATTCCTGATTCCTTGGTCCAATGATAGTCCACAGGATATCACATTTTTATAATACATAAAAATTATTCCTTATAGAATTAAAGAATGCTTTTTACCTAAAAATTCCAGAATTACTTGTTTGTAGAAACCCCTGTAATACTCCCTCAATTACTTACAGTGATGGAAGCATATGAATATACTGAATCAGCCATTAAAAAATATGGTTCACTATGAGAAATGTCACTCTAAAGACAAGATTACTATTTCATATATTTATAATGCAGGGTACCCTTTACACTTTTATGTCTTGGTAAAGGCTACTTTTAAATAATCCTATATAATAAAAGGGTAATATGCAAATAGACCAAATGACAGAACCCAACAACCAATCAAAGCGTAATATGCTAATGATATGCTAAGGCTGCTCAACTGCTCGCTATGAGGTGCACTGACCACCAGGGTGCAGATGCTCTGACCAGTAGGTTAGCTTGCTGCTGGGGTCCAGTCGATCAGGATTGAGTGAGAGGGGCCGGACATGCCTGGAGCCCTTCCATGGTCCCTCAGCCTGGCCTGTGCCCTCTCACAATCCAGGACCCCTTGGGGGATGTTGGAGAGCTGGTTTCAGTCTGATCCCACAGGCCACTCCCCTTGGGAGGGTGCTAAACGCAGGGCTCATGGCTGGCTCATGGCCGGCGAGTGCTGCTGCAGCAGCATGATCCTCTCCCAATCCATACTGGGTGCGAGCCCGCAGCAGGCACAGTGGGGCCAGGATGTGTGGGAGTGGCAGGTAGGAGCTGCAGGCAGCATTGGACTATGGGTTTCGGCCGATCCCTACAGGTCACCCAGAGGTACCCCACCCATGCACGAATTCGTGCACTGGGCCTCTTAGTAGATCATAAGATTTCAGGGAAAGAATTTAAACAAAATTTTATCTCTTATATAGAGTAACTTTTCAATTACTTTGTATCTGCCTATATCTTTTTTTTTTCAGTGGCTTAATGCAAATTTATTATCTTATAGTTTTGGAGGTCAGTAATCCAAAGAATGTCTCATTGAGCTAAAATCAAGGTGTCAGGAGGGCTGTGTCCCTTCTGGAGGCTCTAGGGGAGTATCTATTTCCTTGCTGTCCTGCTCCCAGAGGCTAACCTAGTTCATTGGCTATTGGCCCCTTCCATCTCCAAAGCCAGCAGTAGCTAGCTGAGTTTTTCTCACAAAGGCCTCTCTCTGGTTCTTATTCTTCTGCCCTCTTTCTTCTTCTCCATTTAAGGAATATTGTATGTACAGTGGGCCCACCGAAATCATCTCCTTATTTTAAGGTCAGCTGATTAGCAACCTTACTTCACCTACCAGCTTCATATCCCCTTGCCATGCAACAACACATTTACAGGTTCCAAGGGCTAGGATGTGCGCTTCTTTGGGGGACTATTATTGTGTCTACTGTACCCCTTCTTATACATAAAAATTGGCTACTAATTATTCTATATATGGGCATGTATGTATCTGCCTATATCTTAATCACCTTCTCTAAAGCAAAAAAATTAATTTAACTCAGAAAAACAATAGACTTTAAAAAAAAAGTCTATGATAAATAACTACTTTGAGAAAATGAGATATAAGCTTAAAATGGATTACAGTTTTTTCTTTAAGTTAAAATAAAATTCTAAATAAATCAAAAATTGAACAGATGCTCTAAATAATATAAAATTAAATATAGCCTAGCTGGTGTTGCTCAGTGGTTGAGCATCGACCTTTGAACCAGGAGGTCATGGCATATGTCTGGGTTGTCCACTTGGTCCCTAGTGTGGGGCTTGCAAGAGGCAGCCAATCAATGATTCCCTCTCATCATTGATGTTGCTCTCTTTCTCTCCCTCTTCCTTCCTCTCTGAAATCAATAAAAAGATATTTTTTAAAAAGTATATACAATTATGAACTGGGTTTTAATTTAATATTTTTCTTTAACACAATAAAGGTGTGCTGATCTGATTTTGCATCTTAGAATTGTGGTTAAACCCTGGGTTCAAATAGCAGCTTGACCACTACTGTGGCTTAGATAAGTTACTTGATCTCTAACTTTAGTTTTCAAATCTTTTTGAATATTTATTTATTTATTTATTTATTTATTTATTTATTTATTTTTATTGATTTGAGAGAGAGAGAGAGAGCATGCACAAATACCTATGTAGAAAAATATTCATTAATGTTAAGGGAATCTGAGTGAAGGGTATAATGGAAATTCTTTGTATTATTCTTGAACTTTTCTATAAATGACATATTTTCAAATGTAAATATATATATAATATATATAATATATATATATATATTTATATATATATATACAAAACAATTAAAGGCAAAACTAGAAGTCAGGCTAGAACACAAAACAAGTTGAAACTACAAAGTCATTTACACGTAGCAAGGGTGGGCCAAGAATTCAGTTGTAAGCTTTATAACAAGCCAACATGAAGCAAAAAATAATAAATGGTGTGATTCATTGCCCATAAGATAAATACAAATCATTGCTCAGGGAGGAACATACAACAACTACTCCTGGTTCCTGGTACTGAAATGAGAAAGAAATTTCTCCCATGTGTTCTCAATGTCCACAATAACATTTTTATAGTAAGTAAAATCAAAGTTTATAGGGCTGCTTTGTATAGCATCACTCATATCAAGCCAACAGCATAATGCCAAAGCAAACTTCAGTAAAAGCAACTCTAGGGAGTACAAAACCAGGCTGCCAAGTACTGTCCATAGCTCCCAAGTAGCGCTGTGAAACTCAAGGATAAGATCATAGATCGCCTATAGGAATAGACACCCTACATATTTTTCAGGAAGTCCTTCCAAAATACTATTTGTCTTCATCAAACACTAATCTACCAAATAATGACTTTTTCAAGGTGTGGATGTCAAAATAAATCAGGTAGAGAATATGAACCAGGCAATTCATAGAATAAGCACAAAAGTTAATAAACATGAGAAAAGATGAGTGTTTACTGCTTAATTGCCTTTATCATAATTCTCCTCCCCTTTACTAAGTAAGGAGATACAGGTTCCATGGGCTTGGAGATCATGATTGTCTTGTCCAGATTAGTGCTGGGGGCACAGTTAGTACTCATCAATTTTGCTGCATTAATAAACAAACTTCACAAAAACTAAAGAAACAAACTAAAACAGGAAACTACTTTTTTAACTAAAGAGTTAAAACTTAAAAAAAGTAATAACATCAAATCACAGGGAGGACATAAAGAGACAGTACTTAAATGCACTGCTTCTGGGAGTGTAACTTCCTGCAGCTCTGTGGATGAGAGCTTGACTCTAAGAATTCAACTCCTAAGAATTTACCCTACAAAAATAAATAAACAAACAAACAAGTAAATAAAGCACAAGTTCATAATGGTGTACGAGCCAGAATAGTCACTTAACTGCTATATGTGACAGCAGAAAATGGAAAATATCCAGCAAGAGGGGCATTACGAAACCATTTAAAATAATGTGTATTATTTGAATATTCATATGTAGATCTATGTGTATCAATGTAGAAGGGTATGTACTAATGTAGAAAGATGTTCATGATATTTAGTTGAAAACCATAAATTTTAGAGTGACATGTCGTCTTATCCCATTTAAAAAAATAAATGATTCCATTTCTTCGAGCACAATTACATTTGCATAATTCAGAGGGGAGACGTCTGAAAGGATATACTCAGAACTGTTAACTTCTAGGGAGCTATTTTTGGTGGAAAAAACAACAACTTTTTTCTTTGTTACAAGCATGTATGACATTTAAAAGTTTACATAATTGAATTTTTAAATGAAAAAGAAAAACAAAATGTATGTAGGTTTTTAAGTAATTAAATTTAAATATTTAAATGAAATATATTATAGTATTTATATCATACCCAGAAAAGCTTCAACCACTAACCCAGATCTAATTTAGTCAATATGTGTAGTTGTATGGTAAAATAATACAACTTGAAAACAGTCCTCTCAACTCCTCTGAAAGTCTAACTCTGCTAATGCTCACATACCTGGGTATTCTTCAAACAGACCAAGTCTCATGCACCCACACAGCTTCCACCCTGCCCGGAAGGCACCACCCTTCACCTGTCCCACTGTGGCATCCCTCCTACTCTCACTGTCTAGAACAGTGATGGTGAACCTATGACATGCGTGTCAGAGGTGACACGCGAACTCATTTTTTTGGTTGATTTTTCTTTGTTAAATGGCATTTAAATATATAAAATAAATATAAAAAATATAAGTGTTTTACTATGGTTGCAAATATCAAAAAATTTCTATATGTGACACGGCACCAGAATTAGGGTTTTTCAAAATGCTGACACGCCAAACTCAAAAGGTTCGCCATCACTGGTCTAGAAGCTTCCAGCTCACCCTTCAAGACACAGCTCTCAAAAAAACCTTCCCATTGTGACATAATGAAAACATCTTCAAGAAAATGACTTCCTTTAAAAGATTAAAGTGAAATATTTTCTCTGATATAGATAATTCTTACTATTGATTTTTAGTGTTCTAAAAAGTCATTTAAATGAAATAAAATAGTCCCTGATTTTTAATTATCCAGATATTTCTACATTTTCTAAAATTTCCCATCTAATTATAGAAACAACCAAAACCTTCAAGACAAACTCTGTTCTGGAAAAAATACTGATTGATTTTTGGAAGTCCGCATGAACTAGACATGTTCGTGGTTGGAAAACATGCATGATGATGAATTTAAATGTTTTAAAAATGAAATTAACCTAATTTGGGGGGTATTACAAAAATAATACAATAATGCATTTCTTTTGTTCTACTTCAAATTAAGTGCCTTCAGACTGCTTCATGTAAAAATATGCCTAAAAATAATTGTGCCAGGCTATAACTGGTATTCCAAAATCCACTTGGGAAATGAATTTTATGGCTATAGTATAAACTTCTAAAATCCTGAAGTTTTAATAGATATGCTGACACAACCTGGACCATAACAGTTTTAGCAACTGCTGCTACAATAAATCTGTCAGTTACTATAATGCCTATGACAAATCCATTAATATGAATGATGTACACTTCCCATAGCATACCACACAGCAACTGCACAAGTTATGTCATCTCCATTCAGAGTAGCAAATCAGTAATCAATATTTGTAAAAGCAACAGCTAATCCTTTGTAGAATCACTGGTTCAGTGATTGAAGAGTTTGCTCGATCCACACAGTTAATCCCTCTTCATCTGCTTGAGCCCTCTATTTATCCCAGCCTCTTGCAGTGCTAGCTATGGCAGATTAATACATCTCCGCACGTTAAACATGACCTGACAATTGACACAGGATATTGCTGACAGGATAAGCTCTACAAACACTGGCCTTTTAAAAAGGAAGCTTGAAATTAACATTCAGAATCCCAAAGTTTACAAATAGGCTCACTGTTATCCCTTCCCAACTCCAAACCTGATATACTGAGCCCAAACTCCTTAGGAAATGTATCCCTAATTTTGGTTTGAAAAGTCTTCTGACTGATTCTAGAATGCTTATTCATAAAGCCTGTTTTGGTATTACATTTTTTAAGTCATGGTAAATATAAGTTTTCTGGCCCAAGAAAAGAGGCTCATATGTACAGAATCATTTAGAGAATTTTTTATGTATGAGGTCCTTGTCCTCAGCTATTATTACTTCCAAGTTCCATTAAAATGGGAGAAAGTGTCCCTAGCTGGTTTGGCTCAATGGATAGAGCATCGGCCTGAGGAATGAAGAGTCCCGGGTTCAATTCTGGTCAAGGGCACATGCACAGGTTGTGGGCTTGAGGTGTGCAGGAGGCAACCGATCAATGATTCTCTCTCGTCATTGATGTTTCTATCTCTCTCTCCCCCTCTCCTTTCCTCTCTGAAATTAATAAAAACACTTTTTTTTTTTTTTAAGAAAAAGGGAGAAAGTGGAGTCAGGTAAAGATAATTGGTCTTTTTAAAAACATAGTAGTGAATGGGGTGGGGAAGAGAGGAAACAATAACCAGTTTACTTTCTAATTCAAAATTTGTAGCAATATTCCTTTTTTCATATCAAATTCCACTTTAATGTAACACCTAGTATTCAAAATAATTGAAAGCTAATAATGCAATTTTTTTAAATCTGATAATTTTAAACAGTATTTAGTAATAATACATTCATGTGTGATGTTAAAAATGAATGTAGGTTAAAAATAATAACTAGCATTGAAAATTTAGTCACATGTATGTAATGAAAAAATTATCTTACATATTATATTGCATATTTTAAGACAGATCTTACAATCTAATTGCTTTTCAGATATTAAACAAAATAACTTGCTAGTCAGTTGAATTTGCTCTAAGAAGAATTATACACATCACCATCACTGAATCTTACAACTGGTTCTAATTAGCCTTACTGAAAGAAGCTAATATAGAGAGTGAATAAAAGACAGCAATGCTAATTTGATATTATGGGTGATTTGTCCCTGTCAAAAATATGACACAATAGTTAAGTAGAAAAGTTTGTCAATAGCTAAGAAAAATAAATTTCAAATCTCTTTCAAACTATAAAAATTACTTTAGAAGTCATAGTCACCAATGGACATACAATTATCTTAACGTTCTCACTTATACAAAAACACGTAATGCTGCCCAGTAAATCCTGGAGAAGCTAATGTTTGACTTATTTTTTTAAATCATAGTGATGTTTACAAACAGCTTATATTTTTAAATACAGCTAAAACAATTTTCTAAGAAACAGTATTATCTTAAGGTGAGGTAACTGAATGTTTCAAAAGATGGCAATTTATAACTTCTTTCAAAAGCCTTTCACACTCTTCAGCACGGCCGGCACAGCTCGGTGGTTGAGTGGCGACCTATGAACCAGGAGGTCACGGTTCAAATTCCTGGTCAGGGCACATGCCCAGGTTGCCAGGCTCTATCCCCAGTGTGGGGCATGCAGGAGGCAGCCAGCCAAAAATTCTCTCTCATCATTGATTTTTATATCTCTCTCTCCCTCTCCCTTCCTTTCTGAAATCAATAAAAATTTAAAAAAATTAAAAAGCCTTTCACACTCTTCAGACACCCAAGTAACCAAAATCATGAACTTGCAAGCCACTTTGCCAATGTTATATGCACAGCCAGAGAGCAAAATAACACCCATATAAGACCGAACATGTAACACTGGCCTCCTTAACAATACATTTTAACTGAACTAACTTGCTAGTCAAGCATCAGTTTCTTCTTTAAGAAATACTGAGGAAGCAGCATTGCATGTCATTGACCAATTGAAGGTCCGTATTCTGAAGAAAATGTTATCTTCAAGTCTGAGACTTCAGATTTCTATAAATATTTTCATTTAAATTTTAATAATACCAAATATTTACTTGCTGGAGTATCATTTTTGTGATTTTAGTCATATTAATAAATCAAAGTATCAAGATTTTCCATATAAGAAAATCTCAAAGAAGGAAAATCAATGATCATACTGACAGTGATCTAGTAACACCATACATTTCTTTGTAGATTCAGACCTAAAGATATAAAGTCTGAATTTTTTATTCTAAGCAATCTCAAAATACAAAGGTAACACCATTTTTTTCAAATTTCACCCCATTATTATGGCACAGCACACCCTACCAGGAGGCACATGGTATCAACTTACCCCATCACAAATGATGTTAATTTTCATACCTACTTATGGTGGTATCTGCCAATTTCTCTACTGTCCCATTACTATTTTATACTTTAAAGTTAATAAGGATCTTATGGGGGAGATTCTTTGAGATGATGTAAATATCCTGGTTCTTTTTCAAACTTTCTCCCACTAAGTTTTAACATTCATTGACAGCTCTTGCCTTGAATTAATTATTACTACCATGATTGCAAATAGTGATGTTTCCAATTTAAAAAACTAATAAATGAAGATATCAGATATTATTATATGGAAAAGCTAAAAGCTAGACAAATGATGACAATTTGGGAATTGAATATTTAGGAAAGAAAAATAGCTGATTCTTGCCCTGGCAGACTCTGCCAACATGACTTTGTGTGTGTGCATATGTATGTGCATACATGTGTATTTGTATTAATACTTTATAACCACACAACACCCTGGAATAGCATCTCATAATGTATATATTGATAAAAATTGTGCAATGATATGTGGAATCTAAAGAACAAAATTAACTGATGAACAAAATAGATCCAGAGACATAGAAGCATGGAACAGGCTGTAGAATTTCAGAGGGAAAACAGGGGTGCGTGGGAAGAGATTAATCAAAGAACTTATATACATATGTGCATAACCCATGGACACAGACAATAGGTTAGTGAAGGCCTGGAGCGGGGAGGAGGGTGTGGGCCAGAAGGTGTCAATGGGGAGGTAGGAGGACATCTCTAATACTTACAACAATAAAGATTTTTTTGAAAAAGAACAACTGAAAAAATATTATTGTGCAATGACAAATAGCAATAGCATAGTCATCCTTGATAGAAGAAAAAGAAAAAAGAGATTAGGAATCAGAAGACTACTCCTGTCAGCCCCTAAACTTCATTGTGGGTACCCAGACGATTCAATCTTTCTATACTACGTGTGTAAATTAGCAGACATCAACTAGAAAATTTGTAAGCTTCCTTCCAACTCTAGTATTCTACCTTCTAATAACACTAAAATATGTTGATTTATGCAAAGATGATTCTTAGAATCTTATCTTTACCGCACACCATTTATATCCATCTGAAAAAGAAAAATAATACCAGAACTGGAGGAAGGTACAATAACTGTTTAGGTAAGTCTTACCCAATGATATTCCAAAGGAAATACAATCATAATTCCCCTCAGGAACCTTCTGGTTATGATTTATAACACAGTAGTCATTATTCTATTGTTTATAGTAGATGGTATAAATTTCCTCCAACAAAGAGAAAGAAAGCCTTGCTTCTGCAAGATAAGTGTTATAATTTGTTAATATGCCAACTTACCCCAAGGTATAGCTAGTGATAATAAGGTTTTTAAATAATATTCAGTCTGGGACCGGAGGACTCAACCCAAAAGGTAATCAAAAAGCCTGGTTTCTAAAGCTCTTCTCCCAGATTCAACATAGAAAACAAATCTGAACTCTTGCCCAAACTTGTGTTGATGGTTCAAAGGAAAGAAAGTCAACAAGTAGAGTTCAAGGATACAACAGATTACTAGTAGTACATCTAATGATAAGGTGGTGATGTATTGATATTCACAAAGCTATAGTGAACTTGTAATATAAGGGGATAGGTACAAAACATAGGCTGGAGTCAGCTGTGCATACATATATTTTATATAAAACATGCATGCTTATGTGTGTAATTAATAGGAAAATGTACAAATATTTATAGAATATTTATGTAAGCACTAAAATGTAATAAAAACTTAATGTAAAAGCAATCTATAAATTCAAATGCACTCCCAATTAAAATACCAACGGCATATTTCACAGATCTAGAAAGAACTCTCCAAAAATTCATCTGGAATAAAAACTAAAAAACAAACCCAAATAGCTGCAGCAATCCTGAGAAAGAAGAACAAATTAGAAGGGATCTCAATACCAGATACCAAGCTATACGACAAAGCCACTGTTCTCAAAACTGCCTGGTACTGGCACAAGAACAGACATATATACCAATGGAATAAAACAGAGAAGCCAGAAATCGACCCAAACCACTATGCTCAATTAATATTTGACAAAGGAAGCAAGAACTGACAATGGAGTCAAGACAGTCTCTTCAATAAATGGTGCTGGGAAACTTGGTCAGACACGTGCAAAAAATGAAACTAGACCACCAACTTACACCATACACAAAAATAAACTCAAAATGGATAAAGGACTTAAACATAAGATGGGAAACCATAAAAATATTAGAGAAATCCATAGGCAGCAAGATCTCAGATATATGCCGAAGCAATATCTTCACCGACACAGCTCCTAGGGCAATGGAAACTAAAGGGAAAATACACAAATGGGACTACATCAAAATAAAAAGCTTCTGCACAGAAAAAGAAACCATCAACAAAACAACAAGAAAACCCACTGCATGGGAGAACATATTTGCCAATGATATCTCTGATAAGGGTTTAATCTCCAACATTTACAGGGAACTCATGCAACTTAACAAAAGGAAGACAAACAACCCAATCAAAAAATGGGCAACGGATCTAAATAGATACTTTTCAAAAGAAGACATAAGGGAGGCCAAGAGAAATATGAAAACATGCTCAAAGTCACTAATCATCTGAGAGATGCAAATCAAAATGACAATGAGGTATCATCTCACACCTGTCAGAATGGCTACCATCAACAAATCAACAAATGCTGGTGAGGATGCAGAGAAAAAAGAACCCTCATGCACTGCTGGTGGGAATGCAGACTGGTGCAGCCACTGTGGAGAACAGTATGGAGTTTCCTCAAAAAACTAAAAATGAAACTTCCATTTGACCCAGTGATCCCACTTTTAGAAATATATTCCAAGAAACCAGAAACACCAATCAGAAAGGATATATGCACCCCTATGTTCATAGCAGCACAATTTACAATAGCTAAGATTTGGAATCAGCCTAAGTGTCCATCAGCAGATGAATGGATTAAAAAACTTTGGCACATCTATGCAATGGAATACTATGCCACAGTAAAAAGAAAGGAACTCCTACCATTTGCAATAGCATGGATGGAGCTGGAGAGCATTATGCTAAGTGAAATAAGTCAGTCAGAGAAAGATAAATATCACATGATCTCACTCATTTGTGGACTATAATGAACAACATAAACCAATGAACAAAAACAGATCTAGAGACAGAGAAGCATCGATCAGATGCTCAAACCTCAGAGGGAAGGTAGGGGAGGGTGGGGGTAAGGGGGAGAGATCAACCAAAGGACTTGTATGCATGCGTATAAGCATAAGCAATGGACGCAGACAACAGGGGGTGAGGGTGAGGGTGAGGGCAAGACTGGGGGGATGAGGGGACAATGGGGGTGATAAAGACACATTTGTAATACATTAATCAATAAAAAATTTAAAAAAAAACACTAAAAAAACAATGTAGCCAGCTTTCTATATATTTTTGACCAAATATTTACTTTCTTCACCTATAAAATGGGAATTAACAAACTGGTCGTCAATAAATGTACAAACCCCACAAAAGTAGCCTTAGTAGATTCTGAAAACAATGAATAAGTGCATAAAGCAGGTATTGATATTTTTATTAATTTAAATGATCAAAGTAAAAGCTGAAGCACCTTTATTCAGGTCATTCTTTCAATATGTGGCTATAAGATGACATCAGCAAAGCAGCAAATAGAAAGTTATATTTGATAACAAACTGGTTCGGGCATAAGTTACTGGAGGGTGAACCACTGAAGTTTTATTCATCTTCCTATTCCCATTGCAAAGTGCCTGGAACATAATCGTTTCATAAATGCATGTTGAATAAATAAGAATTATTAAATAAAGATACACATTATAGGGATATATCCTTTACCCCAAAGGATTATTTTTACTTTTTATGTGAAATTAGAGTAACCATGGTGAACCATAATGGCCTCTGAAGGAAATAAAACTCTCACTGAAGTCCATACACACTCCGTAAATATAAAAAACACCAAGGCCTATTGGATTTTTTGTATGCAGCACTTTACAAAGCACTTGGCATACATTCAGCCAGCCAGAGGAAATTCCAAGTGAAACTCAATCCATGTGTGTGTTTGTTTTGTGGGAGCCAATTATTTTTATGGCATGTAACTTTAATTGGTGGCAGATATAAAATATCACTTTATAGCTATACTACATGTTCATTTAGCTCTGCTTACAGTCCAAAATGTTTAATTAATAAACTTTGAACACTAATGGGAAATTCTGCATTCTTAGGAGAATGCTGGCCCAGAGATAACAGGAAGTGTGTTCTACTCAGCCTGCATGCAGTTTTACTCGCTCAAACCACTGATGGCCTTAACAACTCGATCTGTCATCCACTAGCATAAAATGCATCCCCATGTGGGAGGAGAAAGATATTCTCCAGAAATACACTTTGTATGATTTAAAGTTTAGACTCATTTCAAATCACCCCCGCCAGACAAAGGGGGCTAATTCAGGCATGTGATTCTGGTAACCCACAACTAGGATCCACACACATCACGCCTTGCCCCCTAACTATGGATGTTACTTGCGTTACTTGCAGATTGGCTGAGGGCACCAGAAGAATGGAATGAGATGCCATCTTCATTATTCTCTTCCTGTCTCCTGACTAAGGACAGAAAGGTGAAAACTCTCTCTCTCTCTCTCTCTCTCTCTCTCTCTCTCTCTCTCTCTCTCTCTCTCTCCCATTTCAGGTTATATGAATTGAGATTTATTGCCCTCCTGAGGATGAAGGCAAGATAATTTGTACTAAGTTAGCATTCTCCTTAGGTATGTCTTGGCATGCTATAGGCTTCTCTCAGTTACATTTGCTCTGCATCTTCTAACTAATACATTTCCAAAGGAGCATAAACAAACAACGGGTTAATACTGTGATTCTGCAACTGGATAGCTGGATTAAGTGCTGTGTACCTTCCAACAATTTCTCCCTTCTCCTTCTCCTTCTCCATCTAACCCTTGTAATTTCAATTATAAACTTTTTTTCAGAATAAAATATAAGCTTTTTCACACAGTCTCTATCGCATGTCCATAAGGTGTGATAGTCATAACTCAAGGAATAATAAACATTTATTATGAACCTGTTATGCTAGCCAGCCATGGGCAAACTATGGCCCGCGGGCCAGATCCGGCCCATTTGAAATGCATAAAACTAAAAAAAAAAAGACCGTACCCTTTTATATAATGATGTTTACTTTGAATTTATATTAGTTCACACAAACACTCCATCCATGCTTTTGTTCTGGCCCTCCGGTCCAGTTTAAGAACCCATTGTGGTCCTCGAGTCAAAAAGTTTGCCCACCCCTGTGCTAGACCCTGGGAAGACAATGACAAAGACAACACAGGTTCTGCCATTAAGGGGCTCATATCTTACACTCGAAAATCAACAGCAGGTTGAACAATAAGTATTACACAAGCTTAATATATAAACTTAATCAAGTGTAACAAAACTGTAATACATAGGGTAAGGCTGGTGTGAGGTATGCATGCGAGGCCCAGTGCCATCGAGAAAAGCAGGGTTGGAAAAGTATTGCTCAGTACTCTTCACTTTCTCCCACATGTCCATCATTTTTACAGGTAAAACTGATTTTAAAAGCACGCCAAGGAGGACTTTGAAGAGAGATAGGCTTCAAAAAGAGCAACTTGCATCCTGAAAAGCATAAAGGGGGAGAAGGACTCCCCGAGTCTGCTTGCTGAAACGTGTGTGGAGGAAAGGACAAGGGCAGCTGTACGAATGTATACAGATGCCTGCTATGCTGCCAGTCAAAGGGTCTCTCCCAGGGAGGAGCCAATCCCTTCGCAGCCCGGAGCCCCTTAGTTCAGGGCGACCATCCTGAATCACTTTTTCCCCTGATGAACGTGAATCATGCCACTGCTTCTTTTGCCAAAGCCTAAAAAGCAAGCAATACCATTCTAAAACTTTGGGTCTCAAGATATGCTATAAATAGTATAAAACATGCATTGTGGCACTGATTCAAATTATAGCTCAGAAAGAACAGGGATATTTGAAAATATTTTGAGTTAGATCAGACTGCGATTATAATAAATAAAAAAAAAAAGAGCAGGATGCTACTCACATAAGCTTCCAAACACCTTATTTGTTATTGCCTCTGGTGGACAAATAGTACCACATCACACATGTGGATTTGGAATAAAGAGTTGATAAGTTTTATTTTACTTTATTTTTAAATATATTTTTATTGATTTCAGAGAGGAAGAGAGAGGGATAGAAACATCAATGATGAGAGAGTATCATTGATCGGCTGCCTCCTGCAGCCCCACACTGGGGATCGAGCCCGCAACCCAGGCATGTGCCCTTGACCAGAATCGAACCTGGGACCCTTTAGTCTGAAGGCTGACGCTCTATCTGCTAAGCCAAACCAGCCAGAGCAATAAGTTTTATTTTGAAGAGACCTTTTTAAAGTCAGAATACCCAAGTCTGTCACAGTCAATGATTAAAGAAATAATTTACAATTTTTAGGGTCACTTTTTTGATGAATCAGAGAGACAAAGATAGAGATGGGGGTAGGAGAGAGACACCACTAAGAGGGAACTCTCTCAGCTTCCCCCCCCCACACACACACACATGTTTGTATTCACATCCTTCCTTTAATCTTCTTTCATTATTCTTGCTCTGCCTTTAAGCACTGATAACTGATCAATCCATTTCAAGACTGATCAATCTGTTCCCCCAGGCAGCGTATTCTTCTGCTTGCCCACAGGGCAGCAGTGTTTCAAAGTGACCTCACCAATCACCACTGTGGGAGCATCAATGCGCACTTGAACTGTCTGCAGAAGGCAGCTGGTCCTCTTTGGTCCACATGCAAACATAGGAATACTAGGGCAACCGGCTGTGATCAAAGTCCAGAGTGTGGTGTCAAGACTAACAAATAACAAAATACTTATCATAAGGCAACATGTCAAAGAGAAGCATGAATGGTATTTTGAGTTAAAAACAGAAAAACAGACCACGTTCCTGGTAAAATATTATATATCCATTGTGTTACAACTCCACATCTATAAATGAACTAATTTGCATATCTTTAACAAAATACTGGAAATATATAATTCTATGAGCTGTACATTTTGACATGACAATATCAATAACTGCATTTTATATAAGTTCTACTACAAGGAAAGGTAGCACCTTTGGGTGACCCCGACTTTATTTCTGACCATTGAGACCTAGGCCAGAACACTGCCATGCTATGAGAATTGTAGAGACAAGTCTAAAAGTCGCTTGCTATAGGAAAATCATTACTGGTGAGTAAGAAAGCCCTTACTTTATGAGCTGGAAAAAAACATTTCAGGGGGACAGAATTTAGAATACTTAAGAACTTGGGAACATAAGTTATTTAACCTCTATTTAGCCTGGGTTTCCCCAGCTGCAGAAGTAAATCATCAGAGCACAAATCTCATAGGATTGTCTTGAAGATTAAATGAAGTAATTTATGTAAAGTACTTAGAACAATATTTGAGTTTTCCAGGCCCTTCTGCTTCCATATTCTGTGATTCTACACACATACTCAGCCCTTTACGTTCATAAAAAGGACATTAAGAACATTGAGAACTTGGAGCCGATGAGCACCTCTCTATCCCTGCGGGAATTATTGTGCATTGTGGTCATCTGTGGGTCTGTGACGAGCATAGGCTCAGGAGCCAGACAGGGCGGGGTTTCCCAGGTCAAGTTCTTCAATGGCTGGGTCACCTCAAGAAAGTTACTTTTCTGAGAGAGAAGGTAACACCTTATATTAAACACATATATTTCTTAATAGATCTAAAAGGAATACATTTTGTAATTAAGTAAACATAATTCAGGTATTAAATATACTCCAATATATATAAAATAAATTTAAAGCAAAAGTAAATTTCCTTTCCTTCAAATATTTGATACAATACACACAAAAAAAGCAAATAAATGAATTACAATGATCTGCCTTGTCAACATCAAAAGCAACTAAAAAAGATAATTTTTCCAAACTATATAATGTCTGCCTTAATAACTAGGTCATTCTAAACTTAAGTTTAAAACTTCCAGGGACTCAGGAATTTAAATCTGCTAATTGAAATGAACTAGAAGGCAATAAATCTGAATAAGTAAAAACAATAACTAAATTAAAAAGAAAGCATTTATAAAACACAGTGATATTAAGTGTTCTTAATTTTATTGTGAATAGAAATTTGAATCTATCAATAATTCTTTTTTAAAAAATATATTTTATTGATTTTTTACAGAGAGGAAGGGAGAGGGATAGAGAGTTAGAAACATCCAAGAGAGAGAAACATCAATCAGCTGCCTCCTGCACACCCCCTACTGGGGATATGCCCACAACCATAGAAATTTGAATTTATCAATAATTCTAAATGAAGTTCTGGGGGTGGGCTCTTGCTTTTAAAAATTTAGTAAGGATTACTATAGTGCTGTCATTGAATATTGTTTATAAAGTACAAGAATAATTCTAAGAAAATATTTTCTCTACAATCTTTTTTTTTTTTTTTGCACAGTGATAAACCCACTTTTTCTCAGAGAGATAATACAACCTCCTGCCCTATTACCACAAATTCTGAATTAATGGAATGGAATTCCATTAAATTTATAAGCAATTCTCTATATGCCATAGATCAGAACAATCTGAAGCCTCGCTATACTCAATGAAATTTAATAAAGATAAAATGCAACTTTGTTCATTGATATCAAATATCCCAATTAATATCCAAGACAGAAATGATATCATTTTAATCTTTCTCTAATCCCCAAGTTGACAACCATATGACAAAGCACCTCCATTCATATCATTCTCTATAATATATTGTGCTAAAGTTAGTATTAGCTTCTCATTAGATTCTGAGGCAAGACTTTCACGATGGATGCTCAATACCATTGTACAAACAAGATGTATATTGGAGAATCTGTTCAAGAACATGGTCAAGATCCAGGTTCTAAGTGTGGGTCGGCAAGAGTTTCGGTGGGAATTTACAGATGAAGGGTTGGATTTATTGGCGAAGGCACCGAAGCTGTAGGGCTTCTGATGGGTGTGGGAAGACAGTACACATAAAGGCAAATGCTGGTGGCCTGAGAGAGAGGCCAGCCTCATGAACGCCAAGGGCGTTGTGAAAGAGGAGAAGATTATGATTGTGCAGAGCCTTAAAGCACAAGCAGAGGAGTTTGAACTTGACTCGGGAGGCAATCTTGAACTGCTGTCAGATCTTGAGAAAGGGAATGGTTCTATCAAGACAGTATTTTATAAAATCAGTCGGGCAGGTTAGGAGTGAGAGCATAAAAGAAATTTAAGAGGTCTTTTAGCTTAGGAGGCAGCCACAATAATTCTTTGTGATGAGGTCTCAGACTAAATGGTAGCACTGCAAGTAGATCTCCTTCCTTCATTTCTTTCAGGGAGAGCCTGCTATATGTCCAGCGTGGAGAGGACAATGGTAAACAAGACTCATGGTCCCTTCCTTTATGGAGGAGGTGGACAGAAAAACAAGTAACAAACACAAACATTACAACTTGTGATAAATGCTATTAGGGAATAAACAGGGATGAAGACTAACACGGGCGGGGGGGGGGGATAGAGGGAGACTTGTTTTAGAAAGGATGCTCAAAGAGGCCTCTCTGAGGGGAAGAGCTTTAAGCTGACACCTCACCTTGTTAACAAACTGGAACTTGATTTTAAGTGCAATGCGAAACCACTGAGGGATCGTGACCAGGGAAGTGACATAAAATACGATTTTTGAAAGTAAAAAAACAATTGATTGGTCAGAAATTACATATGAACAATGAGGAAAACACTTGAAGTCCATTTTTTAAAAAAACGACTAATTTGTGTTTTAAGACTGGAGAGCTTGTTGCACAATAATGAAGCCATCACTAAAAACAGGTTGAAATTGAAGTTAGATGAATTACACGGATTAAGCTCTTACTAGTACAAACATATTACAACCCAGGAGTGCTTGCTCTAAGCGAGAACAAGCAATTGGCATCAAACAAAGGAAAATACCCTTACTTCCTACTCACGAAACATAATACCAATAGAAAGTACTTATAAGACACATACTTGTGAGAAACCACTTGGATAAATTTGAAAGTCAGCTCAACTAGCCTGTTTTCATCACCGACTCTGGACAATTTACTTAACCTCTCTGTGCTGTTTCCTGTAAAAGGAGACCAACCAATAGTTTGGAGTTGTTGTGTGAATTAAATGAGTCAATGTGTAAAAAACACTTAAAAGAGTATTCGTCACAAAACAAATGCCCAATAAACATTATCTGCTGCTGTTATTCTTGTAGAGATGTTTTTCTCTGCTTAGTGCAATGCATACTTCTGTCTCCCCTCTTTTAAAATCATGCAGTTGGTTTTGAATGACCTAAATAATTTCCATTCTTGCATCGGGGAGATCCAGACCAGTGATGCATAGTAAGTATTTTTGTTCTTTTTAGGCCATATAGACTGTCACAACTACTCAATCTATTGCTGTAGCTCATACAATTGGGCACTGGAATTTAAATTTCATATTACTTCCTAAGTCACCAAATATTATTCTTCTGATTTTTGTTCAATCATTTAAAAAACATAAAAATCACTGGCAGGTCATTGTCTACCATCTAAATACTTTTAAATACATGACCCTTTCAGTCATAATTTCTCTCTCTATAAAGCCAAAGTGAATGTAATCAGCTTTCCTAACTTCTACATGTTCAAATAGCAAAATCTTCTTTCAAATAAGGAATATGGGCTCAATTTTCCCCTCCAATTTGCTCTAGTGAAACATACCACATAAAAACTCATGGCTAAAATAATGCAAAAGTTTTTTGGGGTTCTGAAGTTGTACTGTATTAAGCATATGATTACACAACTGAAAGCTTCTTTTGTAACAGAGATCATTATAACAAAAATTTCCATTATGATGCTAACTTTATTTACAAATAGCTCATTTTACAAGATAACTAGAGCTGTTGCCAGTCTTCATTAACACAACAAAAGATATTTATCCAGACTCACTAAATCCCTGCCAACAGACATACTTTTAATAAAAGAGAAAAATGGAAGCTTATCCCTCAGCAATATATAATCAATACAAATGTGATCCTCTTACCGCCTGAAAAACTGTGCCATACATAACATTAGCTCTGAACAGAGCAGGGAGCACCTGAAACCCAATGGAAAAAATAATGTTTTATGGGGATTTTTCTCTAGTAAAAAAAAATATTTGTCTTTTTTTAAAAAAAGAAAAAAAGTTGTACTTGCTCACTTTGCATATAATTACAATTTATATCAGTAAAAATTCTAAATATGTCAAAAGAAGATGAAACTGCAAATGCCAACCTGGGTTTTATTGCTCCTGGCAGAGATATTTACATATTTACCTGCTACTAAAATCATCAATCAATGAATTTGGCAACAAATTCTTAGTTGAAAAGGAGACTTATTAATGGAGACCTTTTGAAAGGAAGCTAGGGTAGGCCTCGTGTAGTTGTCTTTTTTTTCCCTCTTCTTTTTCATTTCAATACTGAATGCGTGACAACGTCTAAATACGACAAAGACTTTAAATCAAAAGCTAAGACTCAACTTTTGATACCTCCCTGTCTGCTTATCCATCAGCAAGCCCATGGTTTGGATCTCCACCACTTCTGTCTCCGTCATCACCTCCGCAACTTCTCTGGATGGAGCCACTGTCCCCTCCTCTCCAGACTTTGAAAACAGCCCCTTAGCAGCACCCACTGCACCCACTCTCCTGGGCACTGTCCTTCCCGCTGCAGCCACTCCCTCACTAGCCAGCTTCCACTGTCAGCATCATGGACCGCTCCTTTATGGCAGGTGAACTTGTAGATGTTATTGCTTTTATATGTTTCTGTCCTTGTGTGATTAACGTCGGTTTTCTCCAATGGGCATTAAGTTTTACAGGGGCAGCACTGATGGAATCCCAAATGCCTGGCACAATCCTGGCACATAACAGCAACTTGATGATTTTACTGATGGCTATCCATGCTATAAGACATTAAGCCACTTGTCTACATGTTGAGGAATTTTTATCTTAACTGATAGTTAATAAAAAGTAGTAGTAAGTCTCAATCAGTCATTTACCAGAACAAAGTCAGATGAATATTACCATATGCTACATCAAATTATAATAAATGAATATTATCTTGGGCATTTTCTGAAGAGGATGTCTAAAGTCTGTCTTTATTTTTACCAAAAAAAGTTAACTAAAAAGATTCTAATAAATAATGCATTTTAGAAACATGCACAAAAAGAACACTAGAATGTACCAAATTATTATGCCTTCCCTGAAATGTATATGTTACGATTTCAGATCACTCTTCTGAGCTCCAGACCCATATCTAACTGCCAATGTCTTCATGCCCCCAGCTATCTCAGATGAGCACATAGGAAAATAAAGCCAACTTCCTCAGTTTGAACTCGGAATTTTACTCTAACCAGTGATGGCGAACCTTTTGAGCTCGGCGTGTCAACATTTTGAAAAACCCTAACTTAACTCTGGTGCCGTGTCACATATAGAATTTTTTTGATATTTTCAACCATAGTAAAACAAAGATTTATATTTTTGATATTTACTTTATATATTTAAATGCCATTTAACAAAGAAAAATCAACCAACAAAATGAGTTCGCGTGTCACCTCTGACTTGCGTGTCATAGGTTCACCATCACTGCTCTAATCCATAGCCATAAATAACTTTTAACCACCTCTTTTCACACTCCCACCAACTCAGAAATTTATATTGGTCAAGAGACAATATTATGCGTGGATACCTAAGAACAGAACCACCACAGGCTCAAGGAACAACAACAAAAATTCAGTCTGAATATTTATAAAATACTATCCAAGATGTTTCATTAGATTTCATGAAAGCTGTTTGGGACCATTTTATATCGTTACAAAGTTCGAGTAACGGAAGAGCAGGTAGACAATTAGAAACAAGCTCTGCTTTCTTATAACAGCAGTGTCACTGGCTGAGATCTTAAATAAGCCACAGACACTTTGTAGCCCTTATCTTCCCAGAGCTTAAGAGAAAAAAGAAAAAAAGAAAAACATTTCTCCGTATAGAAGAAATCAGAAAGCACTCAGAATTCCTAGGAAAGAAAGGTAGTATATAAATCCAGGCAATAATTAGCATATCTTTCTTACACTACAGATTAAGAAACGTAAACATGTCATAAATTAAGTGATTAACCCCAAACTGCCAGAATTTAAATTGGTCCCTCCTGTTTCTCACTATAAATAAAGAGGCATATAAATACCAAATAGCACATGAGTCCTATATCTCTTTTTAATGATTTAGTGAGAAAAAACATGTTAAAAAAACCTGACTTTTTGTTACCATGAATATAAAATGCAACTCTAATCGTGTGTAAGTTGGAAAACTAAAATTCTACTCATATAAATTTCTTGGAGTTTCTTCCAAATACTAAATTCTCATATCCCCGAAAGCATATACTTAAATACACACACACACACACACACAGATACACACACACACAGAGATACACACACATACACACACAGAGATACACACACACAGATACACACACATACACACATATACACACACAGATACACACACAGATACACACACAGAGAGATACACACACACAGATACACACACATACACACACATGCACACACAGATACACACACAGATACACACACACACAGATACACACACACAGATACTGTGGAAATAATTATAGTCGCATGGTGTACACCACAGACCTGGACAACTTTCTGAATGCAGCCTCTGGAGCACTTACGACTCAGAACGTCGAGCGTTTGGGGTAAGAATAGTAAGATGTACTGGGAACTAAATGCAATATGAACCACGATTGGTGAAGCATTATTATCAAAACCAAAGGCCACTGTGTCTATGTTCTATTCTATCAGAATGGACTTTATGAAAGAGCTGGAAGGCTGGGAAATCATCTTTTCCCCCCACTATGCTGACATAACATAAGGGAGCTTAATTTACATATCTAAATATTTCAAGTTAAAGGTTTCAATTAAAATTTGTTTACCTCACACATTTTTACTATGCATATAGTTAAGTTCTTAACAGTATTTGATGTCCTACAAACCTTCCATTCTAATAGGATTTATAAGGGCCACTAAAAGTAAGCAGAGGCCCAACATGCATCATAAAATAAGACCGTCTCATATTAAAGTAGCTCCCTGTAACCAAACTGTGTCTTAGCCAGGGTCTGCTTTAAGTGGCTGAACATGGTATTAATAATAAGCATCATTCACACAAAGATACTCAATTGTTTGTGTTACAGATATCTACAGAGTTGTCACACTGAATAGCCTAACATTCTGGTGTATTTTCAATGTGCATTTTTGCATCATATCACCTAATCTTTTTTTTTTTTAAGTAGCCACTGTTCACTTTTTCAAGCTTTTTCATTTTCTCAGCAAAATAATAAGTCTTGGTCATCACAGGCAGCCAAATATCAGGTCTTAACCATCTGTCAACTGGCTTGGATTCAGCAAGCATGCTCCTGTAGTTTTAGTTCTAATTGTGTTTAATGCTGCACTAATTATTTCAATGGGGAATAATTTTGTACAGTCAAAGTTGACTCATTTTATAAACTGGAAGATCCTCAGCTATAAATTGGCAGGTCTCATCCTTCATTCCTCCTAAGCGTTGTGCCAAAGGGGAATAAGTATATGGTTGCTCTGTGACCAAATGTCATGTGCTGGGCAGAAACATTGATCCTGGCTATTAATCACTCTGCAAGCCCTCCCAGTAATCAAAGGGCACAGCTGCAATGATATATGACCAGTGTCAGAGCAGAAAGCCCTTTACAAGACGGCATGCTTACCAGCTGATGGCCAGTATGTACTGCTGCACGCACACTGGCCAGCCCAAAGTGCCCGGGCTAATTAATCATCACCTCTAACGGTTCCTTCTATCATTAAACACCTTTATTGGCTGAATTATCGGAGGATTCTTACCCCCCTAATTACTTAGGTCTGGAAGCAAAGAACCTTCTCACCTGGATACAAAAAGCTGCCTATTACCTCTTTCGGACCAGTCTGCCCTTTCATTCTCTTCTCCATAAAAGTTTGCTGACCTAGCGGTGAACCAGAGACCAGGAGAAAATTGGATGCTGTTGCGACTGATTTTGGTGAGGTTCACATCAAATGACTGATAGAAGAGCTACGTTACATGAAATCATCTAAATTTAATAAGGGAAACTTTTAGAAGTCTTACCTGTGAATTTTACAACACGCGTTATGAAATATTTTGATACAGCAAAATATGAGGTATGGTTAAGAGCCAACCAGTTTTCAGGAGAAATACCAAAAGAAGGTTCTACCAATTATAATCCACATAGTGATATGATTTAATATGTTGTTCTATTTGGTACTATCTTTTCCCTCAAGAAGAACCTTTATATATTAATTATTTTAAGAAAAGATTTTAAATTTCATAATTGCTTTGACAGTAATATCCTAGCACTTCTAAGTTTTTTTAAGTATCCAGTATAAAATAATTAATGTTGATTGTAAAACAAAACAAAACAACAACTTAGGACAGCATTCACTCACCCTTAATTTTTATATAAATAATTATCTCCCTTTCAAAACAGTGCTAATGCAAAAAGAAAAGTAGAAACCACATAGCAGGATTTTTTAAATTCTTTATTGTTTAAAGTATTACTACTAAGTAGTCATACTATATAAAAAGCCTTGAGCATAGCAACTTTCTATTACGTTAAGACACCAGATGACTCTAAAGTAGAAAACTATCAAGATTTTAATAATTACATATGGTGAAATGTCTTCCTTAAAGAAATACATTTGAAAAGAATGGTATAACTCTTTAATATCAACTTGAGACTTAAAAATTGTCTCAACTTTTTAAAAATTTTAGCTTATATACAGTTGCCAAGGAAATTCAGTAACATATTTTTTAACAGAGAAAACTCTAAGAGATTAAGAGTCATGTGTTGCTTCAATCAGCTATCATGTCATATATTTAGGAACATGACCAATATATTTGAAAATAATGGCTTTATCCCTATAATAACAAAAGTGATTAGAATGCACTGAGTTTAATGCAATTTTTAAAAATATGTTTATTGATTTCAGAGAGAGGAAGGGAGAGGGAGAAAGAGATAGAAACATCAACGATGAGAATCATTGATTGGCTGCCTCCTGCATGCCCCCTACTGGGGATCGGGCCTGCAACCTGGGCATGTGCCCTGATCAGTAATTGAACCGTGACCTCCTAGTTCATTGGTCAATGCTCAACCACTGAGCCACACCAGCTGGGCTCAATACATCTTTTTAAAAACTGAAATTATTATAATCCATCTTACAATCATGCACCAAACCAATTAATATCTTTAAAACAGATTCAACTAATAAGCAGGGAAATGTTATGGCTTTGTTGTTTTTCAACTTTAAATTCTTAGGATTCAAAGGTTAAAATAAAGATAAGAAGGTAGAGTTAAAAGGCAGGACAATCATTAGCCCACCTACTTGAAAAATTAAAATGAAAAGACGGACAATACCAAGTGCTGGTGAGGATTCAAAGCAACTGCTACTCTCATTGCTAGTGGGAATGCAAAATGGTTTGGCAACTCTGAAAAACAGTTTAAGAGTTTCTTATAAACTTATCACATGAACCAGCAATCCCACTCCTAAGAGAAATGAAAACATACACCCTCACAAAGATTTGGCACAGGAATTTATAGTTTTATTAATATTAGTTAAAACTGAAAAGAACTAAAAAAATCTATCGTTAGTGAATGGATAAACAATTTGTGGTACATCCATACAATGCGATACTTACTACTCCGCAATAAGAAGGAATGACTACAGATACATGCAACAATATTGATAAGTTGTAAAAGCATTATGCTAAGTGTAAGAAACCACACTTCCTTGGCTACCTACTGCATCACTCCACATATATGACCTTCTGGATGAGGCAAACTATGGGACAGAAATTAGATCAGTGGTTGCCAGGAGCTGGGAATGAAGGCAATAGGGTTGGCTACAAAGGGGCACGGGGGAACTCTTGGCAGTGATAAAACTATTCTGTATCTTGCCTGGCTGGAGTGGCTCAGTTGGTTGAGCATCATCCCATGTACCAAGAGGTCTCTGACTGGATTCTCCATCAGGGCACATGCCTGGGTTTGGGGCTCAATCCCCAGTACAGGGGATGGAGCTGATAAATGTTTCTCTCTCCCTCTCCTTCGTCCTTCCTCTTTCTTTCTAAATTCAATAAAAAATATTAAAAATATATTCTGTGTCTTATCTCAATTGTGATGGAGGGAGCAGTTACCCGGCTCCATATATATGTCAAAATTCATCAAACTATACATTTATAAAGAATAAATTTTATTGTATGCAAATTATACCCCAATAAACCTGACTTAAAACAAAATAAAACATAAAAACAGTAAAAGTGGGGAAAGATCTCAAGAACAAAATGGGTTGACTCATTTCTGTAGCAGTCACAAATATTTTGAAACCACTAACCTGTATGTATAACCCAATGCATTAATACTTTAGTCTGATAAACCATAACACTTCTTATCTGAAAATAAGACCTTAGTCCACATTTTAAGAACCATCAATTCTAACTCTGATACAAATGGAAAACTATGAAACACCAAAATACCTTAAAAGGGAGATTACTTTTCTTAAACATTTTATCATCCATAGAGTTGAAAAAATTATCTGATATAAATTATCTAATCTGAAGATAAGAGTGAATGAGCTGCTCCAAGATCTACTGAAATAAGGCACTTTAGTTCAATTAAATGATTTCCCTGCTGGCAATGTCTTTTCAATCTGAGCTAATGACATCATTTAAGGAGGATGGTCCATTTAACTAAAAGGATCTTTTACAAGGCAGACAGACAGAAGGCAATCTAAGAATATTTGCAAGAACTTTCCATATTTCAAAATCATAATGGTGAAACGCCTACATAAAATTCTTAAAGTTAGATATTAATCAATTTGTTGCAGAAATAATTTCATGAAAAAGAATGTAATAAAGCTCTTAAGAAGTTTTCCCCATTACTTTTTCCTTTTAAGAAACCAATTCTTTCCTAATGGCGATTAGGCTCCTCCAGACTAGCAGGGTCACGGAGTTTGCTAGAAATTAGGACCTTCTTTCTGAAATGCTAAACCTCTTTACCTGCCCGCTGATTCCAGCACAACCCTCCCCAGGTCCACAGGCTTACTTTTACCTCACTTGAAACTTTTGCATGTGAAATAGGCAGCAGCACAATTGCCAACTGTCCGCAACGAAACCAGGTTGACCAGAAATTAAACTGTTCATTCTCCAGGAGGAGAAAAAGTTTCAGGAGTCCTCCAGAGGGCTCTTTCCTCAGCCCGTGGCCTAGAATAAAAAACGGCTACTGTCCTTACATAAAAGACCTCACAGCGCAGTATACAAGCAAGAAAAGCCACTTCACCTCCAGGGTCTGGGGAGAAGACATCACACAGAAGCTGGAACCACCAAATTCTCTAGGAAAGGCTTCCTTTCCTAATTCGGAGTATCGAAACTACTTCTTATTTGGCAGCATCAACAGTGATTACCATTGCGTATGACCTGGCAAGGAAGTTAGGCCAGTAAGGGAAAGAGACAGAAGATCTTGGCCCTAAAAGAGAGACATAATCTAAATTACAGAAGTGTTTCTGCCACTAAGAGGCTGTGTGACCTTGGCTGAGTCACACACACAATGGGACTTCATGTCCTCATCTGTAAAATGATCTCTGGGGCCACTTTCAAGTCTCGCAGGTGGTGTTTCCCTCACATGTCGGAATAAAAATAACTCATTTTTAACAGTAGATGAATGGAATATAGAGCTACTACGAAATGAGTCAAGTGTGACACTTGTTAATATTGACAGGCTTTTTTACAGCAGCAAGATCCAGGCTTTGGAAACAATTAATTTGCCTGGCTGTCAGGAAAGGAACCCGTCTTGGGAAGTTAACGTGCAAAAGAAACCAACACCAGAATAAGAGATGGGTTAAGTATCCATGAAGTATTTGATACATTCGTTGAAACTGCTTTATCAAATTCTTCTATTTGGAAATGGTCATAATAAGATAAAAGCAAAGAAGAAAATTCCCTAAAGTCACCTGGTTCAAGTAGTATAAGCAATTGAGCTGCTCTCTCCAGCAGGAGCCCATTTTTAAAAATTGACCCCATTTTTTTTGAAATGATATAATTTATGTCCTCTAATATTTTTAAATGCAGGGATTAGTAAAATTTGAATGTTCATTTATAGAAATTGCAAAGCTAATATATATCATCTATAATAATTTGTTCCATATAATCCTAGTGGTAGGAAGAAATGGGTAAAGGAGTAGACAAAACAAGCTATTTTGCCACATACACAGAAAAAGTCCACAGAAATCCAATACTCCTCTTGGGGAACACTATTTGCTTCAGTTTATACAAAGTCCCCCATCTCTGGAACTCGGGCCCATTTTCTTATCACTTGTGATAGATACACTTTAGTAATTATATACAGCCAGAGAGGAAGAATGTAAAAGATTCCAATGTTGGTCCTTTCCAGTAAATAATTTATTCCTTTTGATGAATATCCTAATATTAAGTCATACCACTTTTTCCCACCAGAAAGCTCTAAGCTTTTTAATAAGATTAAATTATCTAAGTATTAAATATTTTAACCTTATCTTAGATCATAGGATGGATAAACTCATAAGTAGATTTTTGAATTTTTCTTCTATTAGTACCTCATTTTGATAACTTTAAATGTAGTGTGAATTTATTCAATCAACATTTATTAACAAGGTACAGTTCTCAGCACTATAAGTGGAATGACAAAATTTTAGTCACTTCAAATCCATTTGGAAAGAGATGGCATAAAAAAATGGTGTGTCATTTAGGTCCCCATGTTCTGTTTAGATTTACTGGGCAACAAACAATTGCATAATCAAGATATGGTCCTATAAAGAGGTAAAAGATGCAGTACCATTGGAGAATCTATGAAGTTGCTTAACTTAAAACAAAAACAAAAAACAACAGCTGGGCCAGTGTGGCTCAGTGGTTGAGCACTGACCTATGAACCAAGAGGTCACTGGTTTGATTCCAAGTCAGGGCACATGCAGGAGTTTCGGGCTCAATCCCCAGTAGGGGACATGCAAGAGGCAGCCGATCAAAGATGTATCTCTCTCATAGATGTTTCTATCTATCCTTCTCCCTTCCTCTCTCTCTCTCTAAAAATCAATAAAAATATATTTTTTAAAATACTCTCCTACTAGCTAGTGGTTCTTACCTAATACATCATCGGTGATTAATTGTTTGGGGTTATTAAGAAATCCTTGTTTGTTAAATAGCAACTAATATCATATCCTTTATTCCCTTTTCCATGAGAAGAGCACAGAATAGCTGGGTAGTGAGAATAACAGGTTAATATTTGGTGAGAGAAAGGCAGAGATCTGGAGAGAGAAAGAGAAAATAAGGCATCTTTATAAGTAAGACGTGTTGGACTAGATTTTCTTTGCTATCTTTCTACCTCTAAAATTCTACCATTTAGTAGAGGCCGAAATTCGTGCACTGGTAGTGTCCCTAGTGGCTGCCCGCTGCAGGCTGGGTACTCCCTCCCTTCCCCCAGGCCGTCTGCCTCCCCCCCTCGCCAGCCGCCCCTGCCGCTGCTGGCCAGGGCCTCCTTCTCTTCCCCCAGCCGGCCCCACCTCCTGGTCAAACTCCTGGACAACTCCCGGTCGAGGGGACAATTTGCATACTATACTTTTATTATATAGGATTTTTCTTAAATCAATGCAAATTATAAGCAAGGAAGAAATATTTACAATGTACATAATATTTTTGATTCCTTAACATGGAATGGATGTATAATAAAGAAAAAGCCTTGTGAAATAACAATAGTTAAATATTAGTGCGACAATTATAGAAGTCTTTGATACATCTCATATTTGATGGTTTCCAAGAAAAAGCATCCCAAGAGCGAGTCAGAACAAAATTCGAAGAGGCCCAGAACAAAACTGCAAGGCTTCTTACGACCTAGCCTTAGAAGGCACAAAGCATCACCTCCATCACATATTACTGGTCAGCAGCAAGTCACAGGGCCAGTCCAGACTCAAGAGGAGGGGACTACGGAGGGTGTGAACACGAAGAGATATGTATGTGTAGTATTTATACAAATATTTCCCAGCTCTGTCCACTACATGAGCCTAGAAGCAATGACACACCAGTAGCATGAGCACATCAAGCACCTAGGTCTTGGTTTCTAAATACCATTCTCCACACAAAGGAACCAAGGTTTCTTAGAGAAAAGACTGATTCCAGGAACAAATGAGTCTGTAACACCTTGTTAAATGAAGTGCTCAAAATATGGCATCATATTATAAGGACACAGGAATCAACTTGAAAGGGTTCCCCCACTGGCCAGATCTGGGACAATTTCTAGCATCAAAATCATGATAGTAGAAGAAAGTAATCCTATATAATAAAATCCAAATATGCTAAGTGTCTGACCGTTCATTCTACTGTTCGACCAGTTGCATGACACGCACTGACCACTAGGGACAGACATCCAATGGGTAGGTTAGCTTGCTGCTGGGGTCTGGCCAATCGGGACTGGGCGAGATTGGCCGGACATGCCCTGGAGCCCTCCCATGGTCCCTCCCCAGCCCTGATCATGCACCGGTGGGGTCCCTTGGCCTGGCCTGCACCCTCTTGCAATTGGGACCCCTCAGGGGATGTCGGAGAGCTAGTTTTGGCCCAATCCCCGAAGGCCAGGCTGAATCCATGCACCAGGCCTCTAGTAGACTATAAATACACTGAATAAAATAATAATCTAGCCTGGCCAACATGGCTCAGTGGTTGAGCATCGACCTATGAACCAGGAGGTCACAGGTTCAATTCCCAGTCAGGGCACATGTCCAGGTTGCAGACTCGATCCTCGATAGGGGCATGCAGGAGGCAGCCAATCAATGATTCTCTCTCATCATTGATGTTTCTAGATCTCTCTTCCTTTCCCTTCCTCTCTGAAATCAATAAAATATATATATATATATATATTTTTAAAGAATCTATTAAATCTATACTAATATAAATAAATAAGTGGGCAGGGAAACTCTTTTCTTAGTGGAATGACAACTAATAAACATAATTAGAAAAGCATTAATGGATGCTGAACTAATGTGAACGTGCAATGAGAAGCAGGCTATTTAGATCGGTAGTTGCCAACCTTTCAGACCTCTCAGATCACTGGTGGTACCGGTTGGCAACCGCTGATTTAGATAGCCTTAAAGTATCCCCTTATTTATGTATTAATTACAAAGGAAAAAAACAGTAATTTAGAGTGGAGAAACCTGGAAGATACCAGCTTAGCCAAGTGACCATCCTTAACATCATCAACATGGCAACAAACAGACTTCATCTGCCTCCTGATAGAAAGGGTAAAAACAGCACGTTACTTCTGTGGTCTTCCTCCCAAATGCCCCAGACCCTTGTCCGAGCCTGAGAAAAATATCAGACAAACCCCAAATGAGGGACATTCTACAAAAGAGCTGACTTGTACTGTTTGGGCCATTAAAAGCCTCTGGGAACCATAAATCTGATCTCTTTTCCAATGAGTTTGGTTTTTTGTTTTGTGTTTTAGATTCCACATATAAGTGAGATGATACAGTATTTGTTTTTCTATGTCTGGCTTGTTCCACCTAGCATAATGCCCCCCAGGTCCATCCATGTTGTTGCAAGTGGTAAGGTTTTCTTCTTTCCATTTTGTATATAGAACACATTCTCTTTAGTCATTCATCTGTGGATAGACACTTAGATTGTTTCCATGTCTTGGCTATTGTAAATAATGCTGCAATGAACATGGGGGTGTTGGTATCTCTTTGACATAGTGATTTCATTTCCTTCAAATATATTCCTAGAAGTGGAATTGCTGGATCATATCATGGTTCTATTTTTAATGTTTTGAGGAACCTCCCTACTATTTTCCATGGTGGCTGTACCACTTTACATTTCCACCTATAGTGCACAAGGATTCCCTTTGCTCCACATCTGCACCAGGATATTATCTGCCGTCTTTTTATATATACACTAGAGGCCTGGTGCACGGATTTGTGCACCGGTGGGGTCCCTCGGCCTGGCCTGTACCCTGTTGCAATCCGGGACCCCTCGGGAGATGTTGGACTGCGGTTTTGGCCCAATCCCCGAAGGCCAGGGGATATAGATATATATATAGATATATATAAAAATTTTTATTTATTTATTTTTTACTGATTTTTAGAGAAAGAGGAAGGGAACAGGAGAGAGAAACATTGAAGTGAGAGCAAAACACCAATTGGCTGCCTCCTGCACACCTCCTAACGGGGATCGAGCTGGCAACTCAGGCATGTGCCCTGACTAGGAGTCAAATCAGCAACATTTTGGTGCACAGGACGATGCCAGCCAACTGAGCCACACTGGCCAGGACATCTGTTGTCTTTTTTATGCTAGCCAGTCTAACTGGCATGAAGTGACATATAATTGTGGTATAGACTTGCATTTTCCTAATGATTAGTGGTGTTGAGCACCTTTTCAGGTATATGTTGGCCATTTGAGTATCTTTGGAAAAATGTCTATTTAGGTCCTTTGCTCATTTTTAAATTGGATTTTTTTTTTTTTTGCCATTAAGTTGTATGACTTGTTTGTATATTTTGGATAATAACCCCTTTTCAGATATATGATTTGCATGTATATTCTCCCATTCAATAGGCTGCCTTTTCATTTTGCTGATGGTTTCCTTTGCTGTGCAGAAGCTTCTCAGTTTAATGTAATCTCACTTTTGTATTTGTTCATTGTGTTGCTTGTGAACAATCTACTTTTCACTAAAATACTAGATCATCTCCCCTCATCCTCTCCTCTGCATGTAATCTAAACAGAGTCTAGAACTTGAAGTCATCTGTTGATGACTGGCTAAGCCACAGTGGAGCACCTTATATCTCAAGCTCTAGTGAAGCCCTTAATTGCAGCCCCATCATCCTCATGGATAACTCCAAGCTTCTGTTCATGCTGTTGTACCTCTATGCAAAGTTTATTAGCACTGTGAATTTTTATATTTCTAGATCTTACAGTGCTTCCAGTCCCGATTATAAATACAAACATATAAATTATGCTTTCAAGATAATATTCACCAATTCCAGGTTAGACCCAACAGAGATCTTTTTTAAAAATGTACTTAAATGGATTTATTTGTCTTATCACCTAAAAGTGCTATTGAAAAGAGAAACTGGTTAATTGATTTCTGGTTAAACAAAGTCTCCTCATATATGTTACAGTATATATTATATCACCATTAGCTTTTTTTCTACAGTTTTTAATGTATATGACCACAGGCAAGGACCTTGTCTTACTGTGTGTTTCCCTAACAGAATAATAATTAATTCTTATTGTATCCTTATCTATTCTGACAGCATTTTCCTCAAACTATTCACATATTCTAGGTTTCTATATTTTCCTTAATTTATTTCAAAAGTTGTTACTTAAAATTACTATAAAGTAAAAAAATCAAATATCTATTATAAAAGCACTATTTAATATACCAGTTATATATAGCCTATCCTTACTGAAACACTATTAGCTATAACATAAAACTCATTTATTAGAAGATAGGTAGGTAATGTTAGACACCAGAAAAAGAAATTTAGTTACTGAAGTGACAAAAGAACATCCTTGTAAAGTGCTCTTACTATAAGGCAGTCCCATTGTAAAACTCCTAAAGATACATTATGACAAGTTACCACACGATTATTTCTGAAGGAGAAATTATAATGCCATTTTGGAAAAACAAATCAACCCACAATTAAGTGTTTCTTGTCTTAGCCATTTAAAAAATATTTTATACTGACCAGCCTCTCTCAGTGCACCGAATATCATGAAGTTGCTACCACCTATTCCCCAGACATTTTGCAATTTTGTGGTAAAAACTAATTTCACTATTAACTCAAGCAAAAATATATTAAGAAGATAAGTCTTTCCTGGAGAAAATAAAAATCATCTACTTCAAAAGCACATACCACTAGTTTTGGAATAGTTTACTATATAGATTGCCACTACTTCCCTTCTCTAAGGAAAATAATAATTAGATGATTATAGCTTTAAAAAGAAATTTATTTTGCTAATACCTATGTCAATTAATATGTTTTCATACCTATCCTTGCAAAAGAATTTCTCCTAAAAACCAACATGGGATTCCTATCATCTTGAATTCTCTCATATAACTGGAAAAAAAGAGATTCATTTTTTAAAACAGATGAACAAAAGGCTACTTAAACGATTCAAATTTTACACTTTAACAAAAATATAGATGTGGTGTGAGATCATATTTCACTAATTAGAGGCAGGAGGCTGAGGTTTGGGACCTGGTGTTCAAGGGGAACAGATGATATTATACTAGAAACACTATAGTTATACCGATTCTGGTTTGAATCCTGGCTTCGCACATCCTAGCAGTGTGATCATCCTAAATTTCAGTTTGTTTATCAACAAAATGAGTATAATACTTCCTACATGAGAATGTAATGAGGGTTTGAAATAATACATTAAAATGTCCAGTCTATACCTGGTACATACAATTCCAATACCTGGTGCTAGTAGTGGTAGTGATGCCATTAGTTATGATGACCTTGAAAAGTCAACTAACCATTCTAAGTCTTATGTGTTCACCTGTAAGATGAGGAAGTAGCATACTAAATGACTTTCTAAGTTCCTTTGAGAACTAAAAAGACTATATAATTTAGATGATTGAAAATCAAGAAACATGAATTCAACTTCTTCAAACCATGCACCATTAAATTAGAAAAACAATAATTCCTTACTATAAAAAAAACTACTAGAGGACCAGTGCACAAAATTCGTGCACTTGGGAGGGGGGGGGGTCCCCTCAGCCTGGTCTGTGCCCTCTCACAGTCTGGGACCCCTCAGGGGATGTCTGCCTGCCAGCTTAGGCCCAATGTCTGACTGCGGGCCTAAGCCAGCAGACATCCCTCTTGTAGTCTGGGGCTCTCACAATACAGGACCCCTCACTCCTTACCACTTGCCTGCAGTGAAGGTGGGAGAGGTTACCGCCACCACCGCTGCGCTCGCCAGCTGTAAGCCCAGCTTCTGGCTGAGCAGCACTCCCCCTGTGGGAGCGCACTGACCACCAGGGGGGCAGCTCCTGCGTTGAGCATCTGCCCCCTCGTGGTCAGTGTGTGTCATAGCAACCAGTTGTTTTGCTGTTCAGTCAATTTGCATATTAGGGTTTTATTATACAGGATATTGTATTATCTAAGAAAATTTGCATAGATTATCTCATTTGGGCCTCAACTAACCTTATGCAATAGATACTATTATCCTAATGCTAATCTGACTAGAAAATGAACTTTAAAGAATCCAAACAGTTTAGTAGGTCCAAAGCTAGTATCAGAGATTTCATTTCCTGTTTGATAGCATCCAAAGCACATATTCCTAAACACTACAAGCCAACAGGACAGGTATTAGTGCTCTACAGAGAAATAATCATAGGCTTTGGAGGGGGGAAAAAGACCTAAAGTTCCACCTCAGCTCCACCATTACTTGCTGTGTGGCTTAGGACAAATCACCTAATCTCTCTGAGCCACAGCTTATTCAATGACAAAACAATAATTCATGATGCATGCCACTGAAATTTATTCTGACATATTTCTCTAGAGACTTTACCTTAAAGACCTGAGGAAGTCGCCTAAGCCCTGAAATTTCTGATGAACTGAGAATAAAATTCCATCATCAACCTCACCACCTGGTTCCTTCCCTACTTCTAGATGCCCCCGAACTAGAAAAGAGCACCAGAAAGCTCTATCTGCCCTTTTTATCTCCTCCCCCAACAAAAGCCTATGTGTAAAAACTGAAGTCCAAAAGAACATCACTTAGTGCACTACTTTGTGCTTCTCAGAGTCACAATGGGAAACGGAGGGAAGAACCTAGTTAATAATAAAATAGATCTTCCTGTCTATAGCTGACAATTGTTATAAGGTCCCGCTAAGAAAACTGCCTTTTACTACATACCTCAAAATAGGGGGGCATTAATAGGGGAGAGGACACTTAGCAATAGATGCCACCTAATGCTATCGTCTAATAAATACAAATAATTTTAATGTAGTAGACTAGAGCTTTTAAAATTCCATTTTTGTACATATTTGCAAGAAAGTTTAGTAATTTAAAGAGCATTTCCTTATTAAATCAAACCCATAATTTACCTTATAAATAAAATGTTTGCAAAAGCTATTATCTTAATTTATACAATATCAAACTCATATCCTAACTTTGGCAATTTACTGGTAGGCGTGTTAATTTTTAAACAATTTAAAACCATTCTTAGAAGTGTTTTCCATTTCCTCCTAGAGCTCCAATTTGTTTTTAAAGGGATTGTTTCAAAGATGTTAACTGAAATTGCAAAGGGACAGCTGCTTGATACGATGGGGCATATTACCGCCTTGCAATATCAAATCACTCAACCTCACTCCTTTTCCTGTCTTGGGCTCCAGGTTGCCACTAAAGTGGCTATTTATTAGTAAGTAAATACAGTGATGGTCATATTATGCACACTGATATGCCCTAAGGTCCTTTTATTGGGAAATGAGAGTATTTGCCCATATACATTTTATGTCTATGTTAATGTCTGCACTTGCTTTAACTTTCCCTAAATCCCAAAACACGTTTCAAGATTTGTTAACTGGAAAATTTCACACCAATGCACTTTTTTTTGTTTTTCATTTTAAATTGTGGAAACTCTCATATCTATCATGAACCTTAGGAGACAAAAGTAGAAAAAAACCATCCCTTAAGTTGGAAAAAAAGGGATATGTTCTAAATATAACATCATAGAACATAGAAAAATTTAACCTTAAATGAATCTTACACATGGAACTTCATTTTACCATGAATCATGTTAACAATTTATACAAAATAATGAATTTAAATTATGTATATCAAAATATATAGGCTCTTATAGTTTTTACATTAGTCCTTTAAGGTATAGCATGTGTTTTTTTATTTATTACCAAGCAAAATGCAAGAGTAAAATTAACATCATCTATGGTCATATCACTTTTAATATCATCTTCCTTAAAATCTTGAAACTCATTCCTAACAATATATTTTGAGTGAGAAAAGCCATAAAACCATGTTAAAAACAACAACAAAAAAACACCCTGTTTTTTTCCGGTCCTGGCTTCCCAGGATCATAAAACTCAGATTGTCCTTCCCAAATTTATCTTCTCTCACTTGTTTCTTAACTGCTGGGTTATAAATACCTTTGTCTTCTATTGAAGACACACGTTTTCCTCTGAAGATTGACTCGTATGAGACATATGCTCCAAATTCTATATCCACATTGTGTAAGAATTTAAAATTTGACTTCTAAACTTACGTAAAGACTAGTTCTTCAATTTGATGAAACTATATTAAAACTCCACTAACATTAACTTTACTTTCAACACTATTAGTTAAATGTTCTCTAGCATTAATTCTCGTTGGAAGGTATAGTCAGAGTATGAATACATGTACGTACATGCACGTGGGTCAGAATTGATTTCCTATCACTGAACCTGCTGGGCAAAAATGTAACAGTATGCAATCATATTCATGCTGTACAAACCTCTTTGCTAATATGCATATTAAAATTCTAACACGGTGAGATTTTTCCATGCCTATTTACACTGTCCATACATTTATTCTCTGGTTTTTCAAAACATGTGTTGTGTAGGTGAAAATTTTTAAAGCCAACAACAACAAAAATGGTTATAAGCCTGCCTCGTATTAGAACTTCTTTTGTCTGTCAATCAACAATAAAGTATTATTCTACCATCACAAAAGGAAAACCTTTGGCGGCAGTAGAGGACTATGGGTTGTGCAAATGTGCAGTTGCTAAGAAGCAAATATGCCTCTCTTCTAATCAAATAGCCCAGCTCAGCAATGCTGCTGGCTTGGGGCAAGAAGCAAATTCCACCAGCCACAAACTTAGAAACAGTCTTGAATTATTTGTTGCTGACCGCTGGCTGAACCCTTCCTGATGAGCACCATCACCATTAGCCACTACTCAGTGTATTCCATCAGCCAATAGCAACAGCAGCACGCTACAGCTCAGGCTACAAGAAATTGATCAAACAGGGTAATGAGACTATTTCTTCACAGAGGTTATTTTAAATGAATATAAATATTTTCTTTCTACATAATTTGCCACAAAAAGGTCACTGAACTCTCTGTGATTCCAAAGAAAAATGCTCTACTGTCCCCTTTACATATTTGAGTTAAGATAAAGCCAACAAACAATTCAGGGCATTTTTTTGATATTAGGGAAAAATTCTAATGAGTTAGCATTTGAGACAGCAGATGAAGTGCAATATTTAGCTTCACATTAAGTTAAAAACTGATCAAATGATACTACTCAATAAAGATAAAACTAATCATGATTTAGCAATTAAAAACATTTATAAGAGTACATTTTTGTTTAAGAAAAGCACAATTAATCTCTAATATAGGTGATTGTGAGAACATGAATCATATGTATGCCTTCTTAGCTAAAGTTATTAAAATTTGATATAATTGTTATAAATTATTTAGTGAAGAATTCATTTTTCTATAGCCCACCTCCTCTTGCTAGACAGTAGAATAAAATGCATGTTAACTATTCCAGTTAGCACATGCATCATTTCACTGACATCTGATTTAGCTCTTCTTACAGTGACATTTATTACTCCTTTTCTCTATATACTTTATACCAAAACAATTATAAACAACTGGATAAAACATCACAACATGACCAAATTGCAGCTGTTTAGCTGTATATTTGATCTAACACAAAATTAAAGTGTCCTGCAAAGTCCAGTGTTCAGTTAGTAGTAGTCTTCTAATATGGTGGCATTAAAATAATCCCAGCTAAATCACTGTTTAATCACTCCCAGACCAGCAACAAGAAGGATTTGAAGTAAATCTTTCTACAATTCAGTATCCTGTCATTATAACCAACATTGATTACATTACACCTACTTAGTTTAAACTCAGGAAAAACATTTGTACAGAAATAACACCTCTAAAAACTTTCTAAAAGATATATCTTGTTCCAATAAAATGAATGAAATCTAATATAATAAAGTAAATACAAATTGAAATGAACTGCTTTAGATGCAGATTCTGTAAGATTGTAAAAAATAATTTATTTTTGTTTATTTTAGAAACAAATAGGTCAAGTAATTATTTGCTTTCATCAAAAATGTGTAGTTTACTTTGTAGTATGAAAAGACTGCCTAAGTGTGTAGAAACGTGTGCCTAGAAAATTTTTTTAATTAATGAAACTCACATGCGCTTTTAACAACTATCCTTTCAAACTATTCATGGGTGTTATTAGACATGACAGCAAAACCACCTCATCTACAAAAAAGAAAACAAAAAACCAAAAATACATACAAGTGGCCATTTTTAAGGGGATAAAGTATGTCTGCATGTTAGGTTATCTGTGCCACTAACAGGATTTCTAAATATTCATTATTGGGAAATGACTGCAGTCATAACAGGATTTCTAAATACACATTCAAATAATTTTTAAATACAGATACACATTTTTGAATGAATCAGAAAGCCTCCACAATTCACTTCAAGTTAATCTCTCTTAAAAGGGAGGGCTACTAAAAACGAGACAGATAATACAACACAGAGATGAGAATCTCACAGCTGACACACAGGATTTATTTAGGTGCATGCTATTCTTTTCACAATAAAATTCTGCCATGTTCTCAGAAATGGCTAAAGAAGATTCTCTAAATAAAAATCAATAATTAGTCAAAAGAAAATTAGGATCAAATAGCAAGAAGCATCCCATCAGCTGTCTAACAATATGACAAATTCAGCAGCAACCACAAAGAACCAATATAACTTCTGGTGCCAAGGAGCCAGATGGTACTGCTGGAAAAAATTAAGTCTACAGATTGGCAGCTCGACCCTGTGATTATTGCCCAAGGGAGGACAAAGTGGAAGGAGAGCGGGAGGTGCAGCATGATGGGGATAAATCAATTACACCACTCACTACATCCTCCTCGCATCCCCGAATAACGGATTCTAACTACCGTACCAGTGAAATGCTCAAGCTTTAAAGAGTCCCAATATCAGTTGAGAATGATAAACTAAAATATAGTACAAAGTAGAAGATAATCTCACCCTTTCACCAAAGGCCCTACCAAAGGACACTGACCACCAGACCCAACTGCACAAGGTCCACATGCAGCAAAAAGTATTTTAGTTAGAGCTTTGTTGTGAAAAATAAAGCTACGTGTTTTTATAGTTCTTTTTATTTATATTCAATGAGGGCACTTGTTAAAATTCTGTATAGTTTCCAAAAAGAGAACTATGGACAGATAATAGTTACGTATGATAGTCTCATGACTAAATAACCGACTTACATATTTTATTAAAATATTTTATTTACTTTTTTTATTCACACACAAAAAAGCACTTCCCACTTTGTAATGTCTAAAGAATGCTAAAGAAACAGTAACATCGCAAGATATGGCCAAGGTCAAATTATGTAGGAAAAGATGATGTGCATTGTGAATTTATGCAATTATGAGAAATTTAATATCAGTGTTAGTCATACCTTCAAAATGTAAGGTGGTTATACATGGAGAAGCAATTGGCAAAGCTTATGCTGATGGAGATTTTTTTTTTGTTTTTTTTTTATTACCACCTTTCCTTAGCCTACCTTCACCTGTGAATGTTTACAGCTGTTCTGTATTATTCTAGCTTAAGTAGGTTGGATAAGATAAGCAAATTAAGAAATTAAGATATTAGAGAGAAAAAATCAGACTTGATTTTTTAAATTCTAAGAACATATAATCGCACAATACAAATATGTGTTGATTCACTTAATATATTAGCAATTATGTGGACAGATGGCCTTTGGATTTAGTCTCAAAAACCAATCAGTGACATACCAGTTAGATTCCATTAATAAAAAATTTTAATAAGGCAAAAAAGTTTTTTGGTTAATTTATAAATGGAAAAGCAAGGACTGGATTTATAAATCTTCTAGAAAAGGATTAATCGAATCACAGGTACACACTAATTGGTTCAATGTTCATTGAAACCTTTTCTAATACATTTTCTAGCATAGTGCAGAAGGATAGGATATGAATTGCTAACATGACTTGCTCAGTGCACTATCTGAATCCATGTTGTGGGCACTAAGAACCACAGTGATAGAATATTAATCTCAGAGGATATGCTTACTCTAAACCAGCAATTTTCAACTGGTGTGCCATAGCACATCGGTGTGCCGCAGGAATTTTTAAAACATGCAATACCTGACTATCTCCTCAGGAGCACAGACCTCTTTTCTATTCGACTGTCAAGTAAAAAAATGACAACAGCCAACACAATAATAGCTGTCTGGTGAGAATGAATCAAAATTATACCTGTTTCCTGGTCAGGTCGGCAAAAAATATATTTTTTGGTGTGCTACAGAATTTTAATAATCAGTGTATGTATGCCCTGAAATGAAAAAGGTTGAAAATCACTGATCTCAACTATACCTGTTACTTTTCCTTATCGAATTAAAACTGTGTATGTATAATTCAAATAGCTTGCTTGAAACACTTTTATAGCATTTAAAATGGACATCAACATTTCAACTTCTTAGGACACATTCCCTCACCATCATTTTGGGATAAGTAGCTGTTGAACTTTCATATTTCTGGACCAAATAACAGTAGCGATGTTTTTATAGTCTCAAAGGAATACAGCTATTTCACAGAAGTGTCTGTATTCACACAGGTCAATGGGCTCCTGTATTCATAAAGATCCATGAAAGGCATTAAATGTATTTTAATGTTAGATGAAAATCAGAACAGAAAGAGTAGAGGAGTTAAAATAATGTCAACAGAGAAGAAATAGCTCATCATAACAGACACCTTATTAAAGCTCAATGGATGGTAAAACAGGGCAAGAAAAATATATTGGGGAACAATTTTAAACTAAAGGAGCTACTACTATGTAAAATCTAAATATCGGTCCGAATATAAAGAACAACATTAACTTATATTTCATATATTTTTATCATCCAAAGGACAAGTTTACAAAATTCCAGTTGATAAAGTTCAAGCCAATATTAAGACTTTAATTTTTATTTAACTATGAAACTTTAGTTGCATGATACAGGTTTACTTCTTTTTAAAAACTCAAATGTTTGCCCTAGCCAGCTTGGCTCAGTGGATAGAGCGTCAGCCTGTGGACTGAAGGGTCCCAGGTTCAATTCCAGCCAAGGGCACATGCCCGGGTTGCGGGTTCGATCCCCAGTAGGGGGCGTGCAGGGGGCAGCTGATCAATGATTCCCTCTCATCATTGATGTTTCTCTCTCTCCCCCTTTCCCTTCCTCTCTGAAATCAATAAAGAAATATATTTTTTAAAAAAATCAAATGTTTAAATACTTGATTTTAAAAATAGGGAATAGCCCTCGCCGGTTTGGCTCAGTGGAAAGAGCGTCAGCCTGTGGACTGAAGGATCCCGGGTTCAATTCCAGTTGGGAGCACATGCCTGGTTTGCGGGCTCGATCCCCAAAAGGAGGCGTGCAGGAGGCAGCTGATCAATGATTCTCTCATCACTGATGTTTCTCTCTCGCTCTCTCTCTCCCTTCCTCTCTGAAATCAATAAAAATATTTTAAAAGAAAAAAATAGGGAATAATTGTCACAAAAATAACTCTTCCTTTTATAAAACAGAATCCACTAACAAGTTCTCTTAAAAGTTACCTCCTGGTTACATTTAAAATGTAACTTAGTTTATAAAATGTTGTCTTAATATAACTCTATAATGCTTATATACCTTGGTTTTTTGCTCATCAAGTATAAAATTACTCAACCAAAGAATACAGCCATTAGAATTTCACAATTATCCACATATTGTTATATTCGCATCTTTCTGACAAAATAATCCAATTAATGGTTCTCAGGATTTAAGGCTCATTTTAATCAAATTCATATGCTGTTGTTTCTTTGCTTTCCTATTTTCTAGCAGAGATGGGGAGCTAAATATAATTCACCCAAATAAAAAAGAAACAGATCACTGGAATTTAACATAGGTTGTGACATGTGTGAACCACCACATTGAACTGCTTGCCATATTTATAGTAAAAAGTTGAATATCAAACCATACTAGAGTTACCAATTCATCTTTCAGTTACTCACAATATGACATGATTAAATGAAATAACTTCTAACACAACTTACACTACCTACGTTCAAACATGGGTTAAAATTCCAGAGAAAATATATACTAAAACTAAGTTAATCATCCAATCCCTTTGACATCTTGTGACATCACAAGAGCCAAGAGCTAACAATGGACAAGTCCTATTCAGGCACTTTTTCTTACAACCATCCAATGAGATGCTACAATTATTACTATTTTTATAAATTAAATAACTAAGGTTTAGAGGGAAAATAATTTTTCCAAAGTCATAGTATCAAACTAGTATTGAACTTAGGTATATGTCATACCATCATCTGTGCACTTAACCACAGCAATAAAATTTGATACTACAAGTATATATGATCTGCTTTGAAGATTGCTTAAGTTGTTTAAGCTACTGGGGCAAACATAGTTAATAAACATGATACGTGAATTACAAGGAGGAAAATAATGAGATAATAAAACAACGAGAAAAGAAAAGCCTAAGAACATATCAGAATTCAAATGAATGCCAAAAAAACCCTATCAAGATAAAATGTATCCCCATATCTATATAATCATACTAAGAAATGAAAGTAATTAATGGCTTCTAAAATTGTATAAATTAGGATCATATGTTTAGAAGCAAAAGCAGCAATTCTGGTTTACCTGTGAGGAAAGGTGGGGCAGATGTCTCTATTCTGAAACTCCTAATCTATCTACTTCTACAATCTCTGGCAAGTCTTATCTTTCTCATGACATTCAACATGTTTAGGCAAATAAATCAATGATTCTCTATATCTCTATCCCATATCTCAGACTCCCTCTTAAATATCTTTGAGTTTCTCAACACGTCTTCAAGTTCAAGAGACCATCTTTCTTATCCATTTTCCCATTTTCTTTACAGATGGAGAAAAGAATCTAAGTGTCAGGGTTTACCTTAGGCATAATCATGAAGTCAAGTTGGTTCTTCCTCATGTTCCCTCTAGGTACCTATCCTCCTTGTCCTTACCTGTTAAGGTGACCAATGAGCCTTCAGCCAGATCTTCTCAGACCCATCCTCCCCAGAAGTGCACCAATCTCTGTCTCTCTTCACTTCCAGCTCCTCTCCCCCAACAAACTAAATTTCTATTTGTCTTATGATGCATTCCTGACAACCTTTAACGCTACTTGCTTAATCTGATAAACTAACATTTGTCAGGTATTTAATAACAATTAATAATTAATCTGATACTTTCTTTGCCATCTCTGATCTTTATTTTTTTATTTCTATGGTGATAGCTTACTCATTATCACCTTTGTTAAATATGACAACAGATGAACTGAAGTCATAAATACATGTCAATTGGTTTTCAACTACCCAACTGTCTTTATATTGAGATAGAACTAGAATTATTTTCTGAGGAAAATTTGGTCTGCCTCTGGGCCAAATTCCTTAGCCCACTTTCGCATACAGGTGTGTTGGTCTTCTATGTTGGCATATATCCTTGATAAGCTCCCCATCATCTTAAGATAATATCAACCCTACCTCCAACTATGCTGGCTAAAAAGATATGACTATAAGGAGCAACACAGAATACTCCACGTGGTAATCAAACAATGTATCCTAAATTTCTCTGCTGTCCAATACCACCTCAAAAAAATTTCTGAACACAGCTAAAGAATGTATAGCTTGGCTATTTTTCTAATTCATAGGCTAAAATCTAAATCTCTCCAGTCACCAAATACGTGAAGGAGAGCAGGACTGGGAGGTAACAGAGGAGTATGGAATGCAAGTTGGAAAGAGATGATGCATCTAAAGGGAATAATAAATACAATGTGAGCTAGTATTGCCAGAGAAAATATAAATCTGAATTTTTCTGGGTGGGTGTAAATTTTCAAAAGATAAATACTGATTTGGCCAAAATACACCTATAAGCCAAATTTATATACTTGTGACCTCTACTCTCCACACTTTGCATACTATCTTAATTTAATACCAATCCATCAGAGTTGTGTATCTAAACCAGGGGTTGGCGAAGTTTTTCAGTAAAGAGTCAAATAGAAAATATTGCAAGCTTTGCAGGTGGGACATTTGTTCTCTGTCACAACTATTTACTGTTGCTGTTGTAGCAAAAAAAAAAAAAAAAAATAGCCATAGACAATATGTTGACAAATGGGTGTGGCTGTGTTCTGATAGTTTTTATAAAAACAACAGCATTGGTCTACGGGCCACAGATTACCAACCCCTGATCTAGACTGCCATTTTGGCCCCCCACTAAATGACTTGCCCTAACCGTGTCTTGGCATTATGCTACGTGCCTATGTTGGTGGATCTATTAGGAAAGAACTCCGAAGAGTTACTGAATGTGCTCCTGAGAGGATTTTATTTATCACACCACACGATCTCCTATTCCGGACTTCCTAATCTATTTTCTTTTTTTAGCTTCCTTGAAAGAAATTTTCCTAGGTTCCACTACTATCAAGAGGTGAGGGATACTTCTCTTGAGTACCTCATTTATTTGATATCAAAGATACTATAAATCATGCACCTGATCAGTTTTCCCCTTTGCACTGGCTGATAGAAAGCTCAGGGCACATAGATGGTTGATCTCCAGCAAAAGCCTAGAATACTTTTGGTACCCATTTGAGATACAAATATTAATACAGTGCTTAAAAAGAGAGAGAGAGAGAGAGAGAGAGAGAGAGAGAGAGAGAGAGAGAGAGAGAGAGAGAGAGATAAAAAATAGGATAGCCAAACAATAAACAGGTTTTAAAAAATCAAAATTTCACTAACTGCAAAATCAGCCTTTAAGAAAGGTTTGGAGATTTTAAAAAATAAAAGTTAACAGTCTCTAGACAGAGCCTTTTTAACATTTTTTTTTTTGCCTCCAGGTCTTCTCTCTATAAATCAATTCAAAATTCAGCAAGCTAACTAATGAGTTTAACCTAGCTTTAATGGCATTGCTCTCCTATAACCAACTTGAAATACCCACTGTGAGTATATCTGAAAATATTATCTACCCCAGCGCTGTATTTTCCTGTCTCCTTATACATGCTTTTATAATGCCCAAGCTTAGTCATACTTTTATAATATACGATCTTGTAGTTTATATCTGTTTTGCCTGCCCTGAATTGTTTCTGTGTATCAGTAAGAGCACATACCTCAGTTTTCCTTTGGAGAATGACACCTCTCCCAATCTCCATGTGGTTCAGGTGAGACTGACCTAACCCCCAACCCTTGCCCAACCCTTTTTGGACATATGGCCCAGTCCTGGCCAATTAGAACACCACTCCCAGCCCCCTAAACTGCTTTCTCTGCCCAGACCATAGTAAGCGATTCAGAATGAAGACGTGACCAAGTCAAGGACTTTTGCTAAACTATCAAGAGATATCTTTCCATGGGGGTTGCTAAGTTGGTAGAAAATACCGAAGAAGCTGCTGGTGGCTGGTGGCCGGTGCCGGTTGGTGGCCATCCTAAAGAAAGCTGCACATAGGAAAGCAGGATGTGAGTGGGACTACTCTTATAGTCTGAACATCCACCTGCATCCAGGTGGGCATGAAGGAAGAGTCCTACTCTCGTAGGCAAACCAGTAAATTCCCCTGTCTGCTTTTTGCTTAAAGCCGTTTGAGCCGTGGTTCTTTTCAGTGCCATGCTCAGGCAGAGTCCTAACGTAAACATCCCTTTATCCGCCTGACCCACAAATCTGCAATGCTGTGACCTCCATGTTCCATATCTCAGAAGCCTTCTTCTATTCTCCCAGACCTGGCTCAAATGACACCTCCATTATCAAGACCGTCTAAATCACAATCCTAATTACAGTCTTCTTTCTCCCTTTATATGTCTTACAGTAGTGATTATACCAACCTGCTTTGAATTAGAGTTGATATGTACATCTCTTTCCTCTACTACTCTATAAGATTCTTAAAGGCAGTGACATGTCTTATGAATCGTTTTATGCCCCCAGTCTAAGTAAAATCTGTTGCAATAAACTTTTATTTCATCTAGCACTTTGCCCAAAACATCAACATTGCTACCCTTTCTCACTACACATATTTTAAAAAATCAATTCTTCACCTCCTATAAGACACATGTTCTTTTAGCAAAGAAATCCTATTCTAAGCATATTAGAGGTTTATAGCATATATACATTCCAGGACACAGATCCCAGGACGCAGATCCCAGGATACCAATACCAAAACAAGTCCTAGGCAATGAAAGAAATAAGTGTGTATTTCTATTTCCCCATGATAAGAGACTTTACTATTTTTATATTAAAATATTATTTTCATTAACCTCCTTTGGTATGAAAGAAAGTGATGGGAATGTTCAAAATAGTAAAGCTTACAGGTGGGAAGGAGTTTTAGCAGACATTTAAACATAATCACAGAAAAGTGTATCTCTGAGATGAAATTACTTTTCTGATAGAGTTGTTAAGTATAACATGATCTGTTCCTGCTTTTTAGACACGAAAAAGAGCTAGATGGCATTCAAATTACATTAACCTTTTCTCTAGGTCAGTGATTTTCAACCTTTTTCACCCCGTGGCACACATAAACTAATTACTAAAATTCTGTGGCACAACAAAAAATATAATTTTGCCGATCTGACAAAAAATAGGCCTAATTTTAATTGATTTACAAAAAATAATAATAATTATTATTATTTACCCTTTTTGCTCCAAAATAACTTTTTAAAAAATCAGGAGCCAATGCTGGTATATAAGGATTTCTGGTACCAAGAATTAACCAGACAAATCTTATTATGTGACATGATCAATAAGATGCAACTCTATTTTATGACCTATATATTTAGGGTTCAAGACAGGGCATTCACACTAGACGACTATTGCTATGTTGGCTGTTGTCATTTTTTCATTTGACAATCTAAGGGAAAAGAGGCAGTACCCTTGAATAAATGGTCAGGTATTGCATGTTTTAAAGATTCTTGCAGCCCACGGCTTGAAAATCACTGCTCTGGAGATTCTGAATGAAAAGCTTTGAGGCCACTCTATTGCTGCATAGCACCCAAACTCAGAGACTGCTCTCAGGACTGTCATATAAACATATAATTAAATAGCTGATAATGACATTGGGACCTGAACGCATATTTGACAAGAAATATGGATTTAGAATCGCTAAAATTTCTCCATATGTAAATGAACTTAATATTTAAATTAAAACATGACTATCATCACTATGACTGATGATACAGAGAAAAATATAGGACTCCCCCAAAACAACCAAAAATCAGAAGACTACTGTAATTAATTCTTCCTCCAACCCTAGACCAATGTTTCTAGCTGTGATAAAAGACCATCTTTCACCCATTAAATATTTGGATAGTGAGGAATAACAAAATGCTATAAACATTTCTAAGAACTTACTTTCAATTTCTATAATTACGTTAATGAAGGTCAGTAACAAATAGATCACAGACCCAGACCAGTCTGTAGACTACACATTGAGTCGCAGTATTTCATGGTTTCCTTGTGTCTCTGTCCTTTACCTGGCAAAACTGCTCAGTTTAGTGACTGACATGTAGAAAAAAGTAAAACAAACAAACAAACAAACACATGCTCCTACAAAGAAGAGACAAATCAAAGAAACCAACTTTTTTTAGAGCTAAAAATAGCAACCATATTTCTAAGGTGATCATCCAGCCCCCTTTAAATTCCACTACCATAACAAAGCTTAGCCCCAGAAAGCCAGAAAGTCAACAAAATAATCTACTTAGAGTATATGTTCTCTGAAACACTATGTTAAAGTAAAACTGACACAAAGAAGAGCTATGTAATTATACACACATTTGTAATGCAACAAACCTTACTTCATTTACATTTCAAAAGGCATGGATGATACTGCTAGAAATGAGAGAAGTGATATCATATGCAACAACACAAAGCAAGAATTTTTTTTTAATGATGTTAAAGGATATAGAATTTGGGAGTTCACTGAGCTGAAAAAGCACAGCAAGAAAATTACTTTTTGCCATTTGCACAATTTTTTTAAGGAATGAAGTAAGCAACAATAACATTAAAGAAGGGCTAAGGCTAGAATATGTCCTTGTTTTAATTAGTATGTTAATCTCAATTCTTTAGAGTAAAAGGACTTAGTATTTTGAGAAATAACTTAGCCTCAAGTTAAGAACACTTGAAGAATCTTCAGTTAGGTAATGAGTCTTTAGACATGACACCAAAAGCACAAGCAACAAAAGAAAAAATAGACATACTAGACTTTATCAAAATTAAAAACTTATGTGCATCAAAAGACACCATCAAGAAAGTGAAATAACTCATTTCACTTAGCATAATACTCTCCAGGTCCAACCATGCTGTCGCAAAAAGTAAGATCTCCTTCCTTTTTTTACAGCCGAGAAGTATATCATCATGCAACTATACAACAGCTGTTTTATCCACTTATCTGATGGGCACTTGGGCTGCTTCCGAATCTTGGCTATTGTAAGTAAAGCTGCAATGAATATAGAGGTGCATATATTCTTTTGAATACGTGTTTTGGGTTTCTTCGGATATATTAGCAGATATATTACCAAAGTGGAATTCAGATATATTGCCAAAATGGAATTGCTGAGTCATAAGGCAGTACCATTTTTTAAATTTTTGGAGGAAACGCCATATACACGGTACAATATACAGACGATGTATTATAGAATTGTACATGTGAAACCTATATAATTTTATAAACCAATATCAACCCAATAATTCAATAAAATTTTTCAATAAACAATTCAATAAAAAATCCTTTAATATAGTTCAAACTCTTTCAAATACTCTTAAAAATCTGCAATTATTTTAGTCACTGGCTATTGAACTCATGGATAAATGAGTGACTCCTTCCACGGGCTCATGATAGCAAGTCCACAAAATTTTTCCAAGTATAAAATTTCTTTATTCTAATATTTGCATTAGTTACTCAATAGAGAAAAGCTAAGGTGCAGAAAGGTTAGAATGGTTCTGGGAAAAGGCATGATAAATTTGCTATCAAAATTTTAACCACTAGCAGTTTTTAACACAGAATATTTAATTTAAAACTTATAAATTCATATAAATGGAATTTATAGAATTATTTATTTCAAATCTCTAAACCTTCCAACTGAAAATCCTACAAAATCCAACTTAGCCTTTGAAACAGAAGAGCTATTTCGTACAGAAGATAGACACCTTAGGCACACAGCTGGATCAAACACAGAAAGAAACATTTATTTAAGGTAATCCCCAATATAGGCTAGATAACAATAATACCTTGCATTTAATATGTCCTTACTATGGGCCAGAAATATTCTAAACTCTTCATATGCTTTATCCTGTTTAATCCTCATAATAAGCATAGGATATGGTTGGTCTATTTATCCTTATTTGATAGATAAGAAAACTCAAATAGGTTAAGCATCTTTTTAAAATTTTTTTATTTATTTGTTTTAGAGAGGAAAGGAGAGAGTGATAGGGGAGAGAGAGAATAACATCAATTCGTTGTTTCACTTATTTATGCATTCATTGGTTGACCCTTCTATATGCCCTGACTGGGGATCAAACCCACAACTTTGGCATATGGGAACAACACTAGTCAATGAACTGCTCAGCCAGGGCTTAGATTAAGCATCTTGCTGGAGGTCTCAGAGATAAGTAATGAAGAAGCAACATATGAATCCAGGCAGTATAATTATAGAAACTGTTCTCAGTCACTGTGTTACATTTTTAGTATAATTGAGGTAGGTCTCACCCCAAATCTGTCTCCAAAGGGATGAAACTAGAAAGAAAAGGAAAAGCTCAGAATCATTTAAGCTCTATTCCTGTATTGCTAGATAATTACTAGGCAGTTTGGATGTCCACAATTACCACAAACTTGTCATCATTTTCATCTTCCTTCAACCTGTTCTCTTTCCCATTTTCACATTTTAGCTAATTCTCCCAGTCATCCAAGTTTAGAATTTTGTAACTATCTTTGGCTTCTCTCTTTTTTAAAATCCCACACATAGCCACTTCCCAAATCCTATCCATTCTTCCTCAGATGTATCCTTTCCTTTTCAGTTTTGTTTTCCCCATCCTGGTTGAGTCTCTGATCATTCCACATCTGGCTTAAGGAATGGTCGCTTATCTCACAAACTAAACGTTTCCACTCACTTCAATCCATCTACATCACACAAACAGCTAAATATTTCTAAAATACTTTTCATCATAACATTCTCTTGCTCAAAATTCTAAAATGAATACTCTTTTGCTTACTAAATCAAGTCCTTATGATACGATTTAAAGTTTTCAATATTTAAATTCTACTTTGCTTACAATAATGGAATTCTTTTTAAAAACAGAAACCAGTCAACAAAGGCCAGAGTAACTCACTGTCAGAATCATGACCTGAAGCTGGAGCTTGTGCTTTTTACATGCTACTCTTGTCAATCTTCACCTCCCGATCTTCTTCAATCTTTTCAAACTATGGCCAGTTCCCATTCCAGTTCCTTTTGTCCCCATTCCCTCAGTTTATCTAAAAAGCATTCCCCCACTCCTCTCTTACTAAAACCCTACCCATCCCAGTTAAGTTCTAGTTCAAACTCCAATTCCTTCCATAAGACATTCACTAACACCAGTTTGCAATAGGTTCTTCCTTTTCTGACTTCCTAGAGTATTTAGTGTTCATGGTACACATTTTGCATTTGATCAAAGTTTATATGGCTTCCTATTATTAGGTATGCATATCTGTACCCACAATAATATTGTAATACTTTGAGAGTGAGGGATAGTTGTTTTCTATTGCTTATAGCATCTGGGTTCTTCTAGAAAGCTAGCACTCACCCTATAGCTAAGGCTTGATTAACATCCTTATTTGGACTCCTTTAACCTGTAGCCAGGAAGATAGTTATTCCCCAGAGATGATTCCAACAGATCATTGGAATAGTTGTGAAATAGTTGTGAAAATGCTTTAGGATAAAGCATTCCCTTGGTGTCACTAAAAAAGGAACAGAGCCCTAGCTAGTGTTGCTCAGTAGTTAGAGCATCAGCCCCTTGAACCACAGGGGCATGGGTTTGATTCCCGGTCAAGGGCACTTACCCCTCTCTCCCTTCCACTCTCTCTAGAAATCAATGGGAAAATATCCTCGAGTGAGAATGAACACAAAACAAAAAAGAAACATAGACTGAGTACCAACCTTTCTTCTTAAAAGTCCCTTGACATTTTTGGGTTTGTTTTTAAAGAATAAAATCTTAATAACACTGGTAATCAAAAAAGAGTACCTTCAATAGGTCAAAAACTTTGAGTAATTCCTAGCAACTGGATGGCAGATGAGACTGGAGTGATAAAGACAAAGCAGAGGACACCAAAGCCCAGGAGGACACCGAGCAGAGTACGTGCTAGTTTCCCAACGAAGCCTCAGAAATGCTGCCAGCAGCTCAGGACCGTGAGGAGGGGGGGCGCTCACAGAAGCACTGCAATCAGAGCAGCTGGAATAATTGGGTCCGACCGCCAGAGCAGCTGGCAATGAAGGCATTTGGGCTCGAACTGGCTCCCGAACTCCCCTCTAACTAAAGTGCACTGGCCGCTCTGAGGAGGGCTCCCAGGGTGATAAGCTAAGCAGGGCTTCAGATAGTTCCAGACTGCCCCCACCCCAGCCCCCCAAAAGACGAAGGGGTTAAAAACCTGTGTTTAGGAATGAAACACCTGAGTAACATCCTACTTATTTTGACAACTGTGGGGATTCCAGCCTTGGAGGCAGGCTGCCTCTAAGCAAGCCTTGCCCACTTCTCTCGCAACGCCCACTTCTCTCGCAACCCCCACTCAGACCTCCCATTCAAAGAAAAACCGTGCAAGGTAACAGACATTCAAAATTAAGGAACCCCACACAAGCTACCTACATACACTATCCAACTGGGTCCTTCATTCACGAACATTAATTGATATGATAGCCTAGGTGCTTCAGACATTTGAGGAAAACCAATAAGCACGAATGAAAAAAGTCAATGTTTAAAATTCAACTTGTAGACAAAGCATAGTCAACTTAGAGTTAGAGAACCAAACATAAGTATCATAGGCCTTAACAATGAAAACATAATTTGACGAAACAGGAATTGAGGAGAGGGAAGAGAAATGGAAGGATGGCGAGGTGCACAAATTTGCACATATTTTATAACAAAGAATCATGGGCACTGAGGTTGGCACATTACAAAATAAGAAGGGTATTATTTAAGCCCAAAGCAAACACACACAAAACAACAACAACACTAAAACTAAAATAACAAAAAACTGGGAGGCAGAAGCGGGAGAGGAGGTATGAGGAACCATCCATCCATCATAGAGGAAGTCAACATACTATTCAAGGTTCATCAAACTAGAACTAAAAGTAAAGTGGCTCTAGTTACTATGGTAACTAAGAAGACACTGTGACAAGTGGCTGCCTCTGGGAAGTAGACCCAGGGGTTGAGGTGGGGTGGAAAAGAGGCTTTTACTGTTTATTGAAAACTTTATGTTCTTTTAACTTTTTAACCACATGCATGTCTCTTGTAGTTCGAAAGAGAGACTGCCTGAGCTTCAGTAGCAAGGCAGAGAGGACCAAAGGAGCTGAAGCCTGCTGCTTATGAGTTGGATATCCTAGTGTAGACAACGAAACGTTTTTGAAGCAGTTTCCACAACAGCGAAGCAGGGGAAATGTCTCCCTCTCAGAGTAGTTTTGAACCAATTAAAGAAAACAATCTGACTCTAAAAGAATCTGCTTAAGAGCCAGACTTATTTCTCAGTGAATATTAATTAAAGATTGTTTTAATCCCTTAAAGAGGCCATCCCACCACTAGCACAGCCACCGCTTCGGGGTTTGTCTCAGGGGAGGAAGCTCTCCTTGGGGTCCTGGGCCAGGCGAGCATCCCTTCCTCTAAAATCAAATGGGTCCGTCCAGTATCTTAAAGAACCTTTGCTTTTCAATTTTCAAGCTCTAAATTTGCACTTTGGTCAAATTGGATTGAGGTCACAAAGAGGAGACACCGCTGAAAACGGGAAGTTACACATTGCAAATTCTCCCAAGACTGCAGGCCAAATCCAGATATATTTATCCACAGCGAGAAAGATAAGCCTGTTACGTGTCTAAATCTTATGAGATATGATGCTCTGCGACAGCCAAAATCATTTTACCACTGGCCTGGTGCTGATACCTAAAGATCTGTGAGGGGGGCTTGAACTCCCTTGGGTTCAGGAATAATTTACCAGAGCCTTTCCAATGTCCTTGGCTCGGAGTTCAACTTGAGAGGGAAGAGGCTCTGAAAACAGGTTAAAAAATGGGGCAACTACCCACAGAGAGCAGTCTCTGGAAGAGGCCCTGTGCTGCCAAGGAAGTGCCAGTGTCAGGGTGCTGCGGGGCCACAGAAGAGCACTGGAAGTGAAGGTAGGTGTGCACATAGAAGGATATTCTTTACCTGCTTCACAGCCTGTTGCCATGCCTGGTCACATATTTGCATAGGCAGCCCAAGTGCAGCAGCATGGTCTGGCTCACCTTCTTTCTAGCCGCAGAGGCCAATATGATAGATACCTCTAGAACAGAGCTTCTCGTGCTTTACTGTGTGCCCAGGGATCTTATTAAAATGCTAATTCAGATTCAGTAGGTCTTGGGTGGGGACAGAGACTCAGCACTTCTAACAGGCTCCCAGGCGACACTGATGCTGTTGATCTGCCAACACAGGTGGGGTAGGAAGGGGCAAGCAAAGCCCTTCCTGTCCACTGCAATATCCACTACTCTAAACCCTGGCTCTCGTCAACACCCCCTCAACCACAAGCAACAGTATCCTGGCTGGGGAAGGGGCAACACAGAACGGTTCTGAGAGCAGGGCGTGATCCTCAGAGTCAGACAGAATTTCAGTTCTGCCACTTAGTACATGACCTTGGACAAATCATTTAAACTTCTCCTTCCCTGAGACTCCCTAACTGTCAAATAGTGATAATAACTGCCTCACAGACAGACTGTCGAGAATAAAAACAAATAATGCAGCAAAGCACTTAGCTTGCTGCCTCTACTAGATGATCTCTTTGCCTTGATTCATCCTACGTTTAAACTACCAGGACAACCTCCCTCAAATCTGCATTCATCACATCGGTATATTGCTTCAGGAATATTTTCATGACTATGAAATCAAAGATCAACTTTTTAATTTCACTAGGTAGTCAGCGCCTACTGCCCATTGCGCACTTACCTCTAAGACCCCTTCTACTCCTTCCTGTTCAACCTCACTTCTGGTTATTATCTTCTCCCAGACAAATCACCTCTGTGCCACCATTAAATGAACTAATTCTGAAATGTGGTCACAAGCATTTAGAGTTCTAGTGAACTTCTAAGCAATCATCTGATCCAAACTCTTCATTTCACAAAATAAAAATCCAGAGAGGTTAAGTGTCTCAGCCTTGACAACAAAATTATTGCCAATCACTATGAAAATCTGGTTTTTGGACGTCCCCTCCAAATGTTTGTTTTGGGTTTGTTTGTTTTTTTCCTGCATCTTTCCCCACTTTTTCTCCAGCAAAACTCAGGAACCATGGAAAACTCAATTAAATAAAAGATCCCTCCCGGTCCAGCTTGTGTGGCTCAGTGATTGAGCACTGACCCATGAACCAGGAGGTCTCTGTTCGATTCCTGGTGAAGAATATGCCCCAGTTACAGGCTTGATCCCCAGTAGGGGGCATTCTCATCATTGATGTTTCTATCTCTCCAGCTCCCTCTCTCTGGAATCATCAAAAATATATTTAGAAAATAAAAGTTCCTTCCTCCACACTTTACTCCATAACCTCTTAGAATGAAGCATAAAGTTTATGCTTTGGTTTATTCAACATGATGCCATAACATACAACTGACTGGGTCAACAAGTAAAGGAAGAAAATGAATGAAACCAATTATTTGCCTTGGTATAGATCAAATCAATTAAATATTATAATACATACTAGTTACTGTTTTTGGAGTCTGCCTTACTAGAACTTAGATTGCTAATTGTCTTATTTTAGGTGCATGTCTTCTCTTTCTATTTAGATTACATGTCTCTTAAAAATAAGAACTTTGTCGTATTCATCTTTGAATTCCCCATTGCCCTATATTGCACACTTCTTCATGTACTATGTAAATAACTGCTAATTTACTGTATTAAAGATGCATTATTTTTCATAATGTTGAGTTTTATTACCTTTGCAACATTTTTTATCTAACCTACTTTGTTACAGTCTTATTTGCATACATTTGCTTTATTCTGATATATTTTCCAATTCAATGGCATAAAACTTAGAAAGATGATTCTCAGTGGTTATGTGTTTTTATTTATTCATATATACCTTTGTATCATAAAAACTTTTCACATCTGTGTACTTTATACCTCCAATCACACAACATATATCTTGATTGTTAAAAACATGTCTTCTACTTTTATCATTTCCCCAAACTATAACCCCTCACTTTTACCAAAGTACTTGAAGCTATGCTATACACATTACAGAAGGGCTAAAGCAATCATTGTTCTTATATTGCTATAACACAAGCTAGCAGTTGGTATATTGAAATAACTAAAATAGATGTTTTAAAAAACAAGTACAATAGTAATATATGCCATATGCATAAAGATATGTGCAAGTCGCAAACTAATCTAAATTATCAGAATAAAACACAAATATATGATTTTAATTATCAACAACCACATGATACTATAGTAGAAAGACACCCTAAATAATAAGTTATTGAAAGAACCTTTTTTCCTGGTTTTAAACATTGTTTCAAATTCTGCTGGAACCCAGAGAAAAGTAAAGCATATCTATGGTTTGGCTTTTACAAGAAGTGATTAGTGTTACACCTAATTTTATGGGGGGAAAAATCTTTCTCAAAAGCTTGATGTATAAAGTGCGAAAACTTACACATTAAATTTATGTGTGGATGGGTTTACAGCTAAATTTGTTTTAGAGGCATTAAGTGAGTTCATTATTTATAGGTATCCTGGAGATAATTCTTTTTAAAGCACTCCTTCGAAATAAGTGATTTATATGTTTTATAAATCAAAATTTCTATACACTGGGCTTTCTTAAAGAAAAGTATGCCCAAAGGAAAAAATCATTATTTACTCTTATAAATTATGATCAAAACACTTTTTTTCTTAAACTCCAAACTTTAAAAAATAGTTCCATTCCTAAACCAATATTTTTTCATATAAACCCATATCCTGGAAATGCACACAGTTTCCAGTAACCTATGTTACTACTTGGGAATTCTTAGTTAGGAAGATACCAGGGCAATAAATGACTGTTTATCACCCCCAATAAATTCAATACAAATAAAAAAAATTTTAAATAAATGACTGTTTTATCTCTTTAGCTTCATTTTAGCCTTGCTGTATTCACACCCTAGAGGTTCCAGATTCTTATCCACAAAGTGATTATGGTCTAGCACAGAATCAGATTTATAACAAAAGTCCACTGGGATCCTTCAACCCATCATAGACGGGCAGAGCAGATATGTCTTCTACCTCACTAAGCCCGTTCACCTCACCTCAGGGACCTTCCACAATGCTATGTGGTTAGAAGCTTTCTTTCACAAATGATGAAAATGAATGGGGAAAAAAATTTCAGAATAGAAAAAATGGATGCCCAAGTTATTATGTAGCACCTAATGGTTACCCTGCATCTACCACCTTAGTGCCCAAACACACATTCTAACGTGTATACACTAAGGGATAAGGTTTTAAGTTTCATATCTTTAATTTTTATCCGATTACTGATATGTACCATTTATATTAACACTTCAATATATCCAAACACACAATAGCATAAAACTTCTAACAGTGATCTATAATAGTATAGAACCCATTGTGATTTGTTTTAAATTTTCTAGAACAAATAAAACACAAAGCTAATAAAATGACATTGCTAATAAGTATGATTTTTAAATAAATATTACCATATCAAAATGAAACTAACAGCAGTTATGCCATCATTGATAAATAAAATACAGACTCTTCCTCTTTTTCTTAAAAGGTAATTTAGCATGTCATTTTCTCATTTATTTTTTTGCTACTGGTCTTTAAAATGCATTTTTTTTCTCAAAAAAATCTAAATAAAAAGCATGTCCAAAGAGAGAGAGAAGAAAAAATTGCAAAATACGATATTTTTTAAGCTTACATGTAGCTGTACAAAAATCTGTCACCATCTATGTTACGATTCTAGTCATCAATAAGGTACTTTTTTCAATGCACCGCTCAAAAATCAATTATATCAACTCTTTTGTATAGAGAAGCAGCACACCTTTCAAGCAACTAGTATTAATGAGTAGACATGACTATAGAATCTCCATCTGTTTCTCTGACAAAGCTGTGGCTACTCTAGTCTCTCATTGAAATTCCATTAATCTGGTGTACCAAGGTCCAATGCGAAAATCAAAACTCCATCTAACCCTTTATCAGCTCACAATAACCTACAAGTGAACTCTGCCTGTTAGCATGCAGCAAGTTATGATTTTGCTATCAATCAGGCAGTTGGCCAATAAAAATAAAAAAAAAGCAGGCTGGAAACAACATGTCTGGCAGGGTGGGGAGACTTTGTTTTTGTTTTCTGTTTTCATCCCCTTTCAATTTCTATAGGGTGTCTGGACCTTGTGAGATTATGCATTATCCTCCTTGGCTGTGATTTAATTGCTACCAGCAATCAAGTCGAAGCATCACTGAAGTGTGCTTGAATTTCATTAGAAGATATAACTTATGCTACTTTCCTACAGTACCTAATAAACCATAAAGAAACCAAAACACATATGGCTTGAGGGAATAACTGGAAAATTAGGTAGCCATTTGGGAACTGAGTGAACTTTTGAACCAGAGAAACAGAGAAAAAGAAATATTAAAGGAAAAGACAGACTTAGAATGCACACAGAGATGTGCAGGTTTGACCTTTCAGTGCCTTGAAAATTACATTAGCATTATGAAAAATACATATCATGTTTAGAGTTTATCATCCATCAGAGTTCAGATATTTTGTTAGTGCCTACCATAAGGTAAAAGTCAAAAGGACAAAACAACAATCTGATTTGACAAAAGGCCTTTTGGTGACCTGTGCTAATTTAGTTATACTTATTGTTAAATGCATTATCTTTTCATAATTAATATATCATTAGACTGAGATCACATAATGAAGGAAAATTTATTCAGCAAAGGAAAGAGAACACATACAAATCTAAGTTGCAGAGAGAAAAACTGATATGACTAGAAGATATTTTAGAATGGAAATAAAAGTCCAATTGGTAGTTTTTAAATTAATTTATATTAATCTCAGAAAAAAATGTAAAATATCAAAATGGTATTATTTACATACCAAAAATGAACAATACTAAAAGTTAAGTTTTATTTCTGCTTAAGAATAGCTTACATAAACAATAATGAAAATGCACCAATATTTAGTAAGAAATTTAGTGTTATAAATATGTTATTAAATAACATTTAAATATTGATAAAGTAACCTTTTAACAATAAATTTTATGCTATTAATGTATTTCCTGATTATTTGGTTATGAAATAAGCATAATAACTTATTCACTCATAAAAAAGAAAACAATAATCATGTAAATGCTCTATAATAAGGGAATTAATAATAATTCACTTTTTCTAACAAAAGCACTGGCTCTCATAGATATTTAATTGTTGGATTTCTTAGGTTTTTAAGAATATTTTTAAGAATGCATATAAGTTCCCCTTGTACATCAAAATATTTATACTGTTTTGAGAAATCCTGAGTGTATATATTCTATGAATATTCCATATGTGCATGTATATACATATATACATATATATATTCTCGTGAGTATAAATATCCTGTTTCTATATATGTATACATACACACACATCACATACTCATTTCTATCAATATTTTACAGAGGAGCAAAACGAATCATTGTAATGTGCCTGGAAAATAGTTCAACTCAAATAATAATTCATAATTTTGCCTGAAAGTATTATTTTATCAATTATAAAGGATTATGTAGTAGAAATGCTTTTGAAGATCAGGTTAGAAAGGGTGATGCTCTCTTTCGGATAGCAAGTGTGACCGAAGAGCAGGGAGCATCTTTTTAAAAGACAGATAGAAAATGAAAGGGAAGAAAAATCCCTTCCTTTAAAAATAGAAATTAAATGTTTACCAAAATGTAAAATTCAACATAAAATGGATATGATTATTATTGCTGCACATTGTACAAAGTTCTGAATATAAAGAAAAGATTGTGTTGTTCTGAATCAGTGGTTAGAATGTTTATCACTTATGCATGTACTTGACTTATCCCTGTTCTGCAATAGACATAATTTTATACCTCATAAAAGCAATTTATGTTTCCAAAGGGAATAATCTGGATACCATAAAATGTGGAGTGCTCTGTTGCAGGAAGCATATTTTCATTCAGCAATTGTATTTAGAGATGGAACTGCACAGTTTGATCATCATATAGTGGCAGAAGGCATTACTCATTTCCATGTCTCTGCGAAACTTTGAGTGCCACAAATTAATATGCATGGCTAATTTATCGATACACATTCTTAATTTATAACTACATATCACCCTGATGAGATCTCTATAATTCAGATGCACTCAACTGGCTATAACAGAGAAAGCACACACTACATGAAAAACAAGTTGCATAACTTTGACAAGTTTTAAAAAATTACCAAGAGATAAACACTCAATTTTATTGCTAATCCAATTAATACAAAGCACTATAATATTACCGCATAGTGTGGGGCAGTTTTAGGTGACAATCAGAAAAATGAAAATGTGTATTTAAAGAAGCATTTGATGAAAACCTGTCTCAATGTGAGAAGGCAATGTAGGGATAATTAATTTAATATTTTATGAACTAATTATGTATGAAGTTTTCAGGGGGGAAAAGAGATCAAAAACCTTTTTCATTATTTATAAAATAAATAATACAACAAGCCATTAGCAGCATACTAAAATTAAGCAAGAATCTTATAATATTAAATTAACCAACTAACTTACTAATAATATTCATATGATGATGCAAGCACTCTTCTCAAGATTCCAGTAAAGAAAATTTCCCAGGAAATGAAGGAACCACATACTTAGGAAAACCACTAGAGAGAGCTCTTCTGTTCCTTAAAAGGTTCCGGTAAAGATAAGTTAACTGAAGCCTGCGCATTTATCTGCTTTCTGACAAGACCACCACCTGGACACGTTGCATTATTTGGTGTTAGTGTCAAGAGGTATATGCCATGGGAAAATATCACATACCATCAGAGGGAGCCTCATCATCTTTATCGTATCTTTCTGAAGCTAATGAAATAGTGTCTGGAGCCCCAGAGAAAGGATCATCATATTCGTCCCCATCTTCTGCATCACCTGTAAAAGAATCAGAGAAAAACCTTTTATAATTTAGCCATCTTAAAAAATGTTACTTTGTCAGAAGAGGTAAGTTTTCCTATTAAATTCAGTCACTGTCATAAAGAAAAAAACAAAGAAAACTTTTGAACTGTAAGAACAGGTCCTATTTTAATGTAGATCCACTGTAATTTAGATAAAGTTAAGAGTTTCTGAAGGTCGGTATACAACTGTTTATTTCAGATACAAAAGGATTCAAGTTTTAAAATTATGATGGTCTCTACAAAGATGAATGAAAAAGTAGAAGCAGGGTAAAACAGAGCATGTATCCAAAATAAATGAACAGGTGAAGCCAAAATAATGATAACAAGGATGACAAAAACAAAACACAAAAAGCACACAGAAATTATTCAACTTACCATTTACCTACTCAATATTTGAAAAATTGATAATGCAAAGCATATGACCATTTTTGTTTTCATTAAAAATCACAGGATAACGTTACGGTAAAATTTAAAATGGTGAGCTATCACTGAATGAAAATTGAAGGTATCTGGTTTGTAAATAACCTCGTTTAAACGTAAAAGGGTTATATGTGTTTTAAAGCAGCTTTCCCCATACAGGATTCCTGCTCTTGAAAATGCAATTATTTTTTATCTACTGTAAAACGTTCTAGCCAGTTTTCTACATGATTTCCAAATCCTAGGTTGGTTGGTTTGCTGGTTGGCTGGTTGGCTAATTTGAAGCCATTTAATCCCCACAATTAAATCTTGTGGTTTGGATTTTCCCCACATACTCATTAGAATGATTTTTTCAAAAGAAGGTTTCAGATATTTGCTAGCCCAGTTATATATATAAGCACTCATTTTGTACCCATATTCAACAACTAAGAAAAATATATACTTAATACTATACCAATTATCTGTTACCAATTCTAGTTCTCTGTTAACAACTTAAGAGAAAACCAGCTACCTTAGGGATTAGCCAAAAAGCATGGTGAAAATCTCCCTAGGATCCCTAGGACACCTACAGAATTACTTGTAGACCATGGTTGCTGAAAAGATCTAGATTAAAGCTACCAGTCCCTCCAAGGGACCTCTGTATCCTCTGACATCCATTTGTCAGGTAGCACTCTATTTGGCAACATGTTTTTGGTACGGAACATAGCCTCTTTCAAGACAAAACCATCCAAGTAACTTTAAAAAATCAATATTCATCTCTATTTCCTTATAATGTTGATATTTCACCAGCATCTGTCATCCTGATCCTGAAAGAAAAGACAGGATCTCCAATCAAGACAATCAGAGCAGAATATAGAGAAGACTACTTATTGCCCTCAGTGATTCCGCCACGAGATGCACCAGGCATGGTGATGTTTCCTCCCCAGTTAAAATTGTAAGGAGCACATACAAACACTACTCATTCTTCAAATCTTAATTTCTCTTTCTTACAAGATGTTCAATGTATTTTTTCAGAACATTAGTGATCCCTTACAATATTTCTCCTTATGGAAAGAAAGTGCTCTGATTTAACACATGAGGTCAGAGAGAACCTCGCAAAGTGCTAGTGAAAATATGTGTGAACATGGAATGGCAGCTCATGGACTATGTGGTAGTAAAGATCACAAAATTTTCCATTGCTCTTAATGCTAGAGTACCTTAGATTTTTTTATAAGATGAATTTTCAAAGGATATTTCATATAATTAACTATAAAATAAATCTTGCTGTGAAAAAAAAATTAGGGTACTTCAAATACATCACCAGAGCTTGCACTCAGCATATTACACTATTACAAATATAAAAGTACAACGCTGAAATCAATGACTATATGGAAAGGATTCTGAGAAGTATTCATATGCTTGGGCTTAAGTCTTTTAATCTCTATGTGGAAATAAGCTTAAAAATAAAACTTAAAAAGTTTTGAAAATCAGGGTGGTGAGGGAAGGTAGGAGAGTATAAAGTGGGGCTAAATGATGATGGAAGGAGACTTGAGTTGGGTGGTAAACACACAATACAATATACAGATGATGAATTATAGAGTTGTATGTGAAACCCATATATTTTATTAACCAATATAATCCCAATAAATTCAACTTAAAAGAAAGAAAATCAGAATTAATTTATCCTTAAATAATCTCTTATATATTTTGTGTATGTCCATACGTATACATACATACACACATGCACACACACACAACATAAAGATTATTAAAGCTATAAATTCAATAATACTTAATATGAGTTATGAATATTCCACACAAAATTGGTCAATGGCATATTAAAGACCTTTGCTTTTTGGTTTTTGTTTTATCAAAAAGCCTTTGGTTTTTGTTTTATTAAAAAACAATTTTGGATTATATATATTAATGTGTGTGTGTGTGTGTGTGTGTGTGTGTGTGTGTGAAATTGTCTTAAACTTACCCATTCTGCAGCTCATCTCAAATGTTTTTTGTAATCAGAGTGATATTTATATTTATCTAAGACAATGTGAATTAAGTGTTGTTACTGGACTCAGCCCCCCCCCCCCCCCCCCCGCCTTTTAAGTGTTCCTTGAAGTAGCTCAGCAAGTAAAGAATAAGGATTTCTGTGGTATCTATACAGGGCTATTCCCTTTTCACCTGCATTAAGTTGAAAGGCCACATCATTTTTCAATATGGTCTTCTTCATTTTACTGTTGTTCCAGTGATGATGTACCCCTTTTCCCCCTCCCTAATTATTTTTTCAGCCCAAAAAAGACCTGCTGCATTATAAGGGGCTTTAACTGAACACAGGGGTCGCTGTTGAGTAGTGCAATGTATTTTTCCCCCATGGGCTGAGTATTTGCAGCTATACCTGCAAAGGGAAATGTTCAACTTGAGTTTATGTAATAGAAAACTGAACTCCAAAGTAACGAAGGGCATCAGGTAAACGTATCCAATACAATTTACAGACATAATTGAAAGCATTACAGACTAATCAGACATCTAAAAGAAAAGCATCCTCAAATGAAATGTCTACAGAATCATTAGTTGGCAGCCATTCTATTACAATCACACATAATGTCAGTGGTGCCTTGAGCCTGTGCCAGTGACAACAGCATAAATTTTGCATCTCATTTCAGTGGTCATAAAATTAATGATCAGTTTAAAAATACTTCTTTGTAAAAGTTATTGCACAAAGAAAAGACATGAATGTGTCCCTGTTATGTACTCACAAGGATAATTATGGGGTTGTTGCTCATTAATACTGTTTCTTGTTTCCCTAGAAAAGCATTTGATTTATCCCACAACTTTCAAAAGTTTAATTAATGATACAAAGTTAACAGTCTAAAAAACAATGATCCGAGACTTCCCTTCCCATATTCAGTGGCAACTAAGATATCACAGCAAAACCAAGGCTTAATCATACCATAGCAATATATTTCTCAGAAAAACATTTTAAATGTATAATAGTTGTGTTCAAATCACTATTATGCCTTCTGTTTTATCCAGCTCACCATCAATTAGCATTTCCCTAAATGCCTAGATATAAAGCACAACAGTAGTAACTAAACAGTCATGATCTCTACCACCATTGAGGTTGATTTAACTAATGTACTGCTTATTTTGTCAAATACAGTCTTATTTTAAACGCAATCAGGTAAACCTTAAACTAAATAATATACCTAAAACTTACAAAGCATGAAAGATAAATGTGGGGGCAGCGGAGAATTACTTGAGTGAAAACAAATTAATTTCTAATTCTCTACTCAGTTCATTTGTCCAAACTCATTTCAGAAGTAATAAAATACAGCTAAATAGACCTACACATTTAACTTGTCATTTCTTAAGGGAATCTATAGTTTAATTCTAAAATCTTGGAAAGATTTAGGTCACCACAAATAAGAAGATTCTCTTCATGACTCTTCTATCATAGGAGCGCTAATTTATAGTGTGCAAATGTGAGGCAGAGTTTTCGAATAAGAATAGCATTTCTCAAGCACTGCCTCTGCCATATACTTTTACTACAGGTCCCCAACCTCAAACATGCTTAACACATTTGCACAGAGCTGGAGATGCAGGCGTGGGGGAGGGCTGCAAGTCATCTGCTCAGATTTCACTGGGGAGCTAACTTTCAACAGAAGTCAGGAAAGGGAAAAGAAAAGAAATGAAATGTCACCCAAACTTCTGACTTTTCTGCTGTTCTTAAGGATCCCACCAGAACAAACTAATTTCCCTTCCTCCCTACCAATCCTGCTATTTTAAAAAGCAGTTTAGTCCATTAATGAACTTAATACCAATGAGGTCAATGAAAATTGCTTTCTAAGTAAATCTATACATATTTAACAATATCAATGGACAAAATTAATTTTTTTAATTAGAGGGAAATATTTTAAAGGAGAATAGCTAAGGGAACCGAAAACAATAGATTCATGTTTTCTAAAGCTCTAATAACTTCCAAATATAAGAAATCTTCTCTTGAAGTATTTCTCATGTGAATATTCACACCCTTCTTTTAATAATTTATAATTTCCTCAAAAACTATTTGAAAACTGAATTATAATTCAAGATTTACTTAAATCCTCTTGATGAATGAAGTGGAATCTGAGAATATAATATTTACTGAACACCTGCTATGTGTCATGCATAGGTATCTTCACATTACCTTAATCATTCTCTACAGAAAATAATTACACCTAAGTCATCACGGGAGTAGAACAAGACTAACATAGGGGCAAGATACAACTATAAGTAAAGTTTTTTTTTTTACCATGTACCTAATATATATTAGAAAATTATACTTTATACTCAGTCAATAACAGTCTTTACTCAATTATTTCAAGTTACATTTAAGAGACCTATGACCTTGGTTATGTGACACAGAACAAATTCTAAAATAATCGTAATTCTAGTCTAAAATAATTCTAAAATGAACATATTCCTAGTACATAAAGCGTATATTCAGATATACTTTATACTACTGAGCTATATGGCAACTAAGAATAGGAAACCAGAGTTAGCCCATAAATCTGTAATGTACAATATTTGAAGGACACAAGAAGGAACTCTATTCTAGGTAGAAGAGGCAATATTTCAAGTGAGTAACAGGGACTAGACTAAGCAAGATGGGTCCTCGTTGCTTAGATTCAAATCTTTCTCATTTACAAGCAAAATTAAGGAATTTAGAAAACCAACTGATCATTTATTCTCAAGTCACAATTTGTCAGACCTCCTCAAGGGAGAATCTAGACTTCAGGATATGAAGAGATAAAAATGAGGACCTTAAGAAAGTAAAGAAATGAAAAGGGAAGTGTTAAGACCACAGCTTGCTATGGAAATGGATATAAACAGCAAGTAAAAACTTAACTTAATGGACAAGTTTCTTATCATACAAACTATTCTCATCCAAAAAATTGGACTTAAAAACAAATTTTACTCTGAGATCTATGTGGCTTAATGTATCAATTCAAATGGTTTTAAGAACTGAAATACTGCAAATGGTCAATTCTGTACTGTTTGGTCTCACGATGGGGGGGGGGGGTAGCATCTACAGTGTAGGGAGGAGGAGATGGGAGGGGAAGTCAGGAAGGGCATTAAACCGTTGTGTACCTTGGAGAAACTAAGAACTCACTTAATAGAAATGAATAAACCTGGATTAATTCATTCTACTTCAGAGCTCACTACTTGGTCCTTTTTCCTCCCAATAATGATATTAACATGGTAATTAACTGTCATTTGAAAAAATAATAAAGTATGTGAAACAAACAGGAGTCCAAAGGTAACCAGGAGGAAAACAGCCCCTGTTCACTTCATTGTGACCCCATATTGACCTGGGAGAAGAGAGGGAAAGAGAAAGAACAGGAAAACAGCTGAAAGGAATCTGCCCAGGTCACCTTGGCTGAAGACAATCCAAAACCCCAAGGGGAATATGTGAGAGAAAAAAGAAAAGCAGCACTTTGAAAACATGCATGGGTGCATGCATTAATTCAATGTAGAATCTGATCATCAATAAACCCCTATTTAATTTAAGAAAGTATCGTAAATAATTACTTTGCAACTATTAAATGTGTACTTCCATTTACCGTCCTAACAAACTACAGCAGGGGTCCTCAAACTTTTTAAACAGGGGGCCAGTTCACTGTCCCTCAGACCGTTGGAGGGCCGGACTATAGTTTAAAAAAAAAACAACTATGAACAAATTCCTATGCACACTGCACATATCTTATTTTGAAGTAAAAAAACAAAACGGGAACAAATACAATACTTGTATTTGCATGTGGCCCGCGGGCCGTAGTTTGAGGACCCCTGCACCACAGGAATGGTCCTCTTAGAACAAAGCTGAATGTACTTTGAGGTGAGATGGCACAGAATTGCTCAGCTTCTCATATTTCTCCAAGGTGTACATCTACTCTATCCACAGGCTCACTTCTGAACAGGCACTCCTGGTGATTAGTTACCTCAGTACAGCAGTATTGAACTACAAATGACTTATTCAGAGGGAAATGATTATGGGGAATCTCCGAATTCTGTGTTATTTGAACTCTTAGTCTAGGCTCATTTTTCAGTTCCTATCGAAAACTATATCAACTTCCATTCTCTTTAGAGAAAAAGAATGTATCTCAGTAATGTAATTTTAATATCCACACACCTGAACAAGTCCTAAACCAGAATACCGAAGGGAAAGTTCCTACCCTATTACTGAATAATAAGCAACCAGACAATGATTTCATATTATCATGCTTTCTTAGCTTCAAATTTTCTTAATGTGTAAGTCCCAATGAGAGAGTGACAAATAATCCCTAGTACAAAATGTGCTTTTAAGAAGGCAAAATCTAATATTCCTCTATAATCGGTACACTGCATAAAAGTTATCATAATTACAATGTATAAAGTTATTATTTCTACATCGACTAAGCAAAATGAAGCCTAATTAAACCCATAGTTTAGGGTCTGTTGTAGACTATCAAAAAGTGGGTATTTGTGGGAAGGAGGAGTGTCCCTGCTCTTCTCTTTAACAGTGTTAAAAAATTAAAATGGGGAAAAAAAATCTCATTCCCTCCAATCACAACAATCTTAATGATTTAGCGTGAAAAGTACTGTGGTTTCCTTTTAACTGTTTGATTTTGGGCTTGTCTGGCTAAGTACTTGGTTTACTGAAACTGTCACTACTCTCTCACTTATCAGTTGGCAGAGATATGAATTACTCTGTGGTATCTGCTAACCCCAGTTAGAAGATGTCATACTGTTTTCGCCCAAGCACAGATCCTAGCTCTGCATAGGTTAACTGGCCTCATGTTGTGACCCTCATACCAGCGTTCACAGGATTCAGGTCATGACCTATGAATTAGCATCATGCAAGTATGGGCGTTACTGAATTAAAGATGTGAAAAAGTAGGGACTTCCTACGCCTCTCCTGACTTGGTTTTTAGTGGGCTAGGCAGCTGTTTCTCAAATCTAAAGGAAGACCGTCAGGTTACCAGCACTCTGACATATTTCAAAAAAAAAAAATGAAATTCTTCTTTGAAAATTTCTATGGCATACATTTATTCATATCAAAAGGATAATAAAAACCAGCATTTGAAAAATATTTTCTTATGTTCTTGACAAAAATTGATCCTGTTTTTAAAACAATTATCCTTAAAACATTATCTATAATTACCCAGCCCTGAGGCCCCCTGCTCCTATCACTACTATGAAATCATCTCTGCAGTGTTACATGGTGTTGGGTTGGTATCTCATCTCTGCTTCACCGAATTATTCTATGAACAACTGCAAAGACAGGCCTTTCTTAACCAATTTCTGTCACAATGGACTCTAAGACACATAAAACCTAAGAATGTGAACTAACAGGGATTTCTTCATCAGATTTGTGCAGAGTAGATTCTGGATATACTTTTTAATTTTTTTCTCAGCAGGGGGAGCTAGCACTCTCATCTTGAAAGTCTAAGTATACAGTCGGATATTTAAATTTTGATTCCAACTATTACATTTCAGTATGTGTCAGATCATCCACAAAGAAAAAGAATGTCAAGTTTGACAAACTTGAAAATTTACCTTTGTCTTTAAATTCCTGAAGATAGCTGCAAAATAAAACAAGAGCATTATATTTTAAAATGAGGACTGACAAATCAAAACAATATCTAATAAGTGACAATAATTCAAAGCTATTTTAAAATGTATATTATAAACATATATTTGGAGGGGAAAAAAACTACCTCTTATCCTGAAATGACAATTCCAAAAGATTTATGGGTTTATAATAAAAGTATTTTTAAAAACCTAAGTTACAGTAGTAAAATCAGAACATACCTTTGATACCTACAACTTATATTAATTCATTTCAGTATTGGTGGTTATTTTCCATATTTGTGTTAAAATTCTCAACCTAACTATGTCTTATCATTTAAAAAAATATATCCTCACCTAAGCAAACAGTTGAATTTTGCTAGAATGTTTACAAAAATACATATTCACAAACCTTCACAAAAAGGGTATTATGATAAGCAGATCTGTTTTTAAAAGCTATTATAGTGAAAATATATATTGTCCTTTATAAATACTTAATGGCAACTAAGTAACATTAAAATTTTAATTCAATGACAATAAATTCTTTATTAAAACGTTAATTACAAAGTTGCTTCTAAGTAAAAAGTTAATAATAATAGGCAAGTAAATGACTTACGTATACTTTACATCTTTTATCTTCTTAATAAGAGATTCTCTCTTTTCCTTTGCTTTCTTGGATAAATTTTCCCCTTTCAGTATGTCTGTTACAAATGCTTCAACATCTAAACATAAAATATAAGAAACAGGATACAAATTGTAAGAAAGAATCATTTTTTGTGAAGACAAATAGGACAATGATTGTTTCTATCCATAAGTGTTAATATCTGTACAATCTGTTATAGTTATTTATCAATCCAAAGCATTACAGTTGAAGTATGTTTCAAATAGTAAGTTGGACAAATTTGTTCATCACTTAGCTAATAAAATTTGTATGCTCTACTTATGCTTAGCACAGCAAATGCTGTTTGGATGTTTGGCATCATTAAACCAGGAAGAAGCACACAAGTTTTAATAAACTACAGTGTCCCATAAGACAAATTCCTACAAAAGCAAGCACAGAGCTTTTATCCATGTGTTACTACCATTTAATAGTATTTTGTGAGTTCCTGTATGACTAGGTCATTCAAAATATTACGCCAATATAAGCTAATGTCTCTGGCAAGGCCTGTTTTTCCCATTGTAATCTATTTTCAGGTGTTCAATGCTTTAAAAGGAAAAAATAAATCTCCTTTTCTAGCCAAGATTCCCCAAATCAAACCTCCTCCTTCCTACCTGCCCCACCCACTCTGGCCAGCCACCCTCAAATAAAAAAGATAATCAATTGTGTGGTTTTGTGTGTTCTAGCTTCTTGCCTTGGTATTACTATCTGAAAACATTTCTTTAAATAAAGGAATAAGTAGCAACAATACATTCATCTACTATTTAAAAATATAGTAACCTAGAGATAAAATTTCTATGGCCTCATATAACATTTCCATATATCCTCTTTTTAAAAAATTAATAAACTTCTAAATTATTCTGCTATCTAGTTCTCTCTAGTATAAAATTCCAACAAATCCTCACCGGTATGATTTTATAATAGCTCCATTCTTATTGTTCATGAAATATTGTACAACTTTAAATTAACTTTATATACAGAATTTTAAATCCCATTTTGAGATCTCTAATACAGAGGATACCATAAAAATTTTTCAAGTAGGTATGGCTGTAAACCATCCATATTTCATAGTGAAGAAAAGTGTGTATGTTTTACTTTCTCTTTACTTAACTACTTTGTCTCCTAACTCACACTGATAAAAAGGTAGTATCAAGACATACGATAATGTTACATGTATTACCTCAAAGCAGTACAACAGTCTTTCAACTGTACTTCTAATTAACAATTTAAAACCTAGTGCTTGAGATAGAATGTAATCGGTTTTAAATTCTTGATTACAAAAGTATCTTGAGACCATGAGCAACGTTGATAAGCTGTTGTTCTCTACATTCGCAATAACTGTGTGACGGTCATTTTTCCCTAAGTCAACATGACAAGTGAAAGAATGAAAATTTAATCTCGATATACTTTTTGAAAAATACTAGTAGCTTTCTGATATTTATGTCAAAAGCAAGTCTCTAAACAAACTGAAAGCAAAGTGTCACAGCTTCACTTTGTTGGAGCTGCCCATGTTTTTGAAGAGGACACAGAAGCATGACCCGGCACCAGTGCAAATCAGACCCAGCCGTCCACGGGGAGTTCAAAATAATAAAACACTATTTTTAAAAAGCGCTCTCCTCCACACGCTTTACATTTTGCACCCACAGGAGCGCACACACTTTGGGCCTCCAGGCATCAGCTGGAACGGGAAGCCCATTGGCTGCTCTGAGGTGGTCACCATAAATCTGCCCAGAAAGTGGAGTCAGGGAAGGGGCCGCATCTTCCTTCCAGCCCGACTGGGCCCTGGCGAGAATCCCGGGCACAAAGGCCGGGAAGAGTCTGCCTCATGTTGCTTCCCCCTCGGTGTGAGTCTTTAATTCCCTCATCCCCGAGTATTTAATTGCCTACTTTACATTTTCATTATGCAATCCAAGTTGAAACAAACGGGATCTATTTTCCATCTCCGGAAGCAATAACAGAACGAATTGCAGCCCAAGAATTATTTCTGTAAGAGGTCATTTCAGCTCCATAAAAACCAGAAAACATCAAAAGCTGCGACGCTCTACATAGTGTTTCCTAATATTCTCCAAAAATGGTTTTAAAATCCGGATCCCTGCCGGTATTTGATGAGGAAGCACTTGTGAGAGAGTGAGGCAGCCGGACCAGCTCTGTTGTGGTTGCTGTTTGTTTGTTTGTTTTCCGGGTGGGGGAGGTTCAGAGGTTGGGCAAGGGGAAAAGATCTATATTTTTAGAGTAGTCTCCATGTATTTATTCCTAAACTTATTCCAGGAAAGGGGTTTACGGCAACTAAAGTGATTTAATAAACAATTAAAAAATTACTTCTCAAAGGAGACCAGGAAGATGTAGAAATTGCTTTGCTGTTTTTCTTTTTCTTTTCTTTTCTCTCTTTTTTAACAAATAAGAGCTTTAAAGTGGAAGCGATGGCTGCAATAATCTTAGTTTGTTGGTGCCCACTGACTCGGTTAGGCTCTTTAGTCTCTGAAATCTGAGTGTTTTTCTGAAAACCCACACTGTGCCCACTTAGTTTCGAATCCACCGAAACCAGCCCCTCCGGGCACAGGAGACCCTCCGGCCGCGCGGGTCCTGCCCCGGGTCCCAGGCAAAGAGGCGGGGACCGGGCGCTGGGAAGCCCCTGGGCCGCCCCGGGAGGAGGTGGGCTCTGGGTCCGAGGCTGTGGGCGCGGAGTGTTGACCTGCGGTCCCCGCCATGGGAGCGGTGAGAAGGGAGCGCTGGGTTTGCGGGCAGGACCGGCGCCAGGCGAACGGGACTGGATCTGCGGCGGCGGCTTTGTGGCTCGGGGCCGGGGGAATATTTCAAAAGCGAGCAGAAGTCCTGGGCGAACCCAGCGCTCCGCTGGCTGGCTGGTCGGGAGCGCGATCTGAAGCTTTTTCTTGGGCTCTGAATAGCCCTGCACGCGGTGACAGTGACGCAGGGAGCCAGCAGCCCCTCCACCTTCCTTCAGGGGTCGTGTCCCCGGTTAACAGGCGGGTCGCAGACGCCAGGCCGCCTGGAGGTCGGGGAACAGCCATCATTCGATGGCCAGGAAGGGTCAGCCTGCCGCCTGGCTGGCCTGTGGGCCTGGGGAGTTAGCATTCCTCCTCCTCGGAAGGAGGCCTCCCCTCACGGGCGCACTCGCCACCGGGGAGGAGACACTCGGTTCTCAGAGGCCCCCAGAGCACCAGGTCTTACCCCCGCCCCCTGGCCCGCAGCCTGGAGCCTGGTCCACTGCAGATCAGCGCCCCTGGGCATCCCCAGAATGAGCCCCATCTCCATCCGTCTTGCCCTCAAGTCATCACGGAGGGAAAAGTTACCCCAGGCACTGGACAGTAAATGTGCTGCTAACCCGTCCCTCCTCCATGCTGTCAAGAATAAACATCTCCCAGTAAGACTGTAAAGATCTGGGGGAGAGGGCCCCCATAAGATCAGGTTTACAATCGCTCTGTAGATAAATGTGAAGGTCTGAAAACAAAATTAAAAGATGACATCACATATTGGCTCAGCAACCTTCCGGCAGTTTAACTTGAGAAACCTTTCAACAAGCCATCTCCACCCCTACGAGGCCAACACTTAGCACACACCCAATCACCAAATGGTACTCCAACTGTCCTCCTCTTTTTCTGTACATATGTACCCCCCTCCCTTAGAAAAAATGCCACCTGAGTGGCTAGGACAGGTACCTAACACACACACACACACACACACATAAAGGCTAACTGCTTTCTAGCAACTTCTATACATAATGAATAGGTGAGACCACACGAGGTTAGAACAGTCTTTAAATTCTTGCAAACAATAAAATCAACTGTGGCCTTCCTGGCGCGGAGCCCCAGCACAGGTTCCCACTCTGGAAGAAAGCGGTTGTTTGACCACTTGCCCTTACCATCCTCCACCAGCAAACAACCCAAAATGTGACTTCCAGGCTGGAGGTCGTAAACAAGTCACAAGGGTAACACCTGGTGTCCTCAGCTGTCCCCCAACCACCCAATACCTCCCTGAGTGGACACAACACACACACACACACACACACACACACACACACACACACACAGCCTCTGTGATGGTCTCAACTGTATAGAAGAGGGAGGCAAGAACTAAACTGAATCAACTACCATTTGCTCAGCACCAGGTCAGTAAGTGTAAAACCAACCGCACTCCACCCCAAACGGCTTTACTACCTAATTCCACGTCTCCTCTACTTCATGAACAGGGCCAGGTTTCCGTTTGTACTCACTGAGGTGTTATCACCAAACTTAATGTGGCAAGGGTCCCAGCCAAACTTTAAGCTGGCATTGGAACAAAAAGACATGCTTTGCTTCTCTGTTAAAAGGAGATATGGCTGGGAACACACTCCTAAGGGTGAAAACATAAAAATTAAACTGGGCACATGTACATCATGGAGCCAAATGCCTGCAGTTGGAAAATGGTTAATTGAAAAGTTATTGATTGCCTTAATCAATGTCTTTCTCTTGATTGCCTCGCACTTTTACAGGTGATGGTTGCACTGTGGACTTTTCTAACATGGAAGAAGAGGCATGAACAGCACAGGAGCTCTTAGAGAAGACATACCTGACTCTTATATCCTATCGTCTGATAAAACTTTCAAAATTGGTTTTGAAGGCTAAATAATTCATTTTGATAGAAAAATAGGCTGTGGAAGGACAGAGATGAACATCTTTCACCTCTAAAAGATGACTCTTGATAAACAGCACCTTATAATAATCAAAATCTTTTTACCACGCGTTTTCAAAGAAGCCACAGTGAATAACACATTAGTCTGAGATTTACACTATATTCACCGTTAGGCAGCATCTATTATAGTGTGTTCAGTATGTGATTGAAAAAGAAATGTAAACTCAGTGGAATGAAAAAAATAGACTTGGCTTTAATTGAAAAAGACAAACTAAGTGAATAATGAGTATATAAAAACTAGCCTATGCCACTTTTATCACCCATATATGACACTTAATCTTAAATTTATGAGAGACAACTGAACTGTTTCAAATCACCAGAGGCTTCTCCTACTCTGTTGTTTCTATCTTCTTTCTAGTAAGACGTTAGTGCTGATAATGTAGAGATAAACTCATTTGGAAAATTTTTATACACTGCTCCTTTTTTAGTATATTTAGAATCCCTACTTTTAAAACGGAAAACCAGTGATCATTTGGATTGAGTAACTACAAAAAACTGTGTGTGCTATCAAGAGCCTTACTTAGTAATCTGAAATGAGAATACTTCCCATGGAGAGCCATGTGGAAAACAAGCCAACCCCAAAGATCCCCTCCCAGGGAAAAGTAGGACTCTGTATGCTTACGATAGGTAAATAATTTTCACATCGTAAGTCATCTGTTAATCTGACTCATAGAAGAAACTCTGAGTTCCTGGCCCCTTGGCTTACAAACACATTTTCTTATTTCTGGAAGAGAATATCTTAGAGTTGTCATAGACTGATTTCTTTTTGAGATAAAATGTTCTCATGTCAACTTTATGCTCATTAGTTATCTCTGCCAAAATGGGACTGGCTTGCTCTTGCTCTGAAGAAAAATCCAGGTGCTAAAGAAATAGGTGACTATTGGTGACTCAGTAGGTGGCACTCTTCCCTTTACATACTCAGCCAATGCCCCGGAAGGAAGTTATGGGACACTAGATACACCATAAATAATTCTCATAGGAAAAATAAAACCAAAATGTTGACCAAATTATAAATGGAACTTTGGAAAGGTGGAAATCAAACCATACTATTCTCAGCAGTAAAAAATAAATAAAATAAAAATCTGCCTCTATTTCAGTTAAATTGCATTCTTTACCTAATGCCTCCAAAGGGATTATCGATTATAATTTGTGAAAATTAAAAAAAAAAAACTGTTCTAGAGATCCCCAATAGGGGGAAATGCAGTATTTCGATGCAAGACTGCCAGGTGAGCAAAATCTCAAGGTCACTTTACAGGAACCACATAGCCACTTTGTGTATTGTTTGTTTGGTCTGGTTTTGATTTTTCAGAGCATTGATATCCACTATATTCTTCTTTTAATACTGGTTTCATTTTCTAATTTAATAAAAAGACACCAGCATCTTCTTAACCGTTTTCCTTTTTCAGTGTGTTGTCCTCAAGCACATGAATGACAATATCTGACTGCAAAATGCTAACACTCCAGTATTCAAAGGGTGAGTAAACATATGGAGGAGGTTGGGGGCCAGTGGTTCCAGTTCCTCTCACTTTCTTGGCTGCCTGGAGGAACAACTCACATAAATCAAGATTATTCTTGCTGTTAGTCCTAGTCAAAATATTTGGATGTAGGAGAAGATTAAATGGACAAGATTTGGGGTTATCCTTTGATTCTAATTATCCAGGCTAAACCTGTTCTTCCACTGTTGTGAAAAAAAATTACACACAATGCAATATACAGACCATGTGTCATAGAAATGTACACTTGAAACCTATATAATGTTATTAACCAATGTCACCCCAATAAATTTAATTTTTAAAACTGTAACATAATTTTAAAAGAAAAAATATTAACGATTGCCTGTATATGGCAGTTCAAAATTTGCTTTTAACAACAGAAATCTGTAAACACTTTTCCATTCATGAAACAACGAAGAGCTCAAACACTTTTATAAAAAGTATAGGCTTTCAAGATTTCAATACTGATTCCGTAGAAATATAAATAAGTAACAAATTATACAGCCACTTTTTCCAGAGTACCATTAAATGCCAGTTAAGCATGATAGCCTCTATGGGTGTTTGCATTTCTATAGAATGTTGTCGTTTTAAGTGGGAAGGGATGAGAAGGGGGTGAGGAGGAAAGCCTAAAAGTTTTATAATCAGAAAGAAAAATAACAAGAAAGAAAATAATAAATGGCAAGACTACATTTGAGCACCTACCTCTATCAAGCAGTTGAAATGTCAAACATTTAAAACACATGACATATAATGACTTGAATGAGACACATGGAATACAAAGGAAAATGTCCAAACATTCTTATCTTGAAAGGCATTATCTTTTGACTTTATATTCTTTTTTCTGAGGGCAAGGGATTTAAAACGCCTGAAAAGTTTAGGTGCTTGTCTTCTCTACCTTGGAATTCTAGCACAATGTCATGCATCCCAAGAGCTCTCAATTGTTAACCACAACCCCCAATATCTCTGTTCTTAGTTTCAAAGAAAGAACTAGGTAAGCCAGTAATATCTATAAATTTCAAACCAATACCAATTCTTCTATAGCTTTAGTAATTTTTATATTTAATAATACAAGTCATCATGTATAATTCCAAAAGATTTGTTGTGGATGAAAAACGTGGGGAAAAACTGAGAGCATTTATTCTTGAAAATCTCCTTACCTCAAAAAAGATTGTAATTACAGTCAAATATAAAATGTTAGCTTTCTTTGAATAAGTTTAAAAAAGAAAACTAAAAACCACTGGTTCACTTATTTCTTTAAGATATATTATTTTCTCAGAGCCATACACCTTGAAAATGTCTTCTGAAAATAAAGTGTAAGGCAAATTTATAATCTCCAAAATTGTAATGGTTTAACATTTCATGTGGTTTAGTATGTACTTTGCTTCAATAATATGAAATATTGAAAATGTCAATAAGATAACTTTTCAAATGCTGATTTCAGACATGATGCAAGTATATAACCTGACTAAAGAAAGAGATTGCTAAAGTATATAGAAAGTTGGCATTGGTAGATAATTTAAATATTATGTAATTCTAAGCTTTCAGTTAAATTACTCAAATAAGGGCCACACGAAACACTTTTAATATATGGGCATCAGAGACTAAAGGGTCTCATAAAGTACATATCATGCAAATGTATGATTATAGACCAAAAGAGCAAACTGTCTACTGTGGGGGGCTGTCAAGCTTTAAAAGCAGGCACCCAAAGGTTTGTACTTTATTTCTAAAATTAAAAAATTCATATCTTCATAAAAGATGGGGGAAATTCAGCTCTAGACCTGGAACATCCTGAAAATGGTAACATCTATTTTTGGAGTAATGATAAATACTACTCTGATCTGATTATTAAAATAATACTCTAAATAATAATACACTCAGCAATTCCAGCATTATAATCACAAAAAAATGTTAACTGTAGTAAAACAAAATAGTACTCATGTGAAACTCTAATATAATGGAATAAAAGCTGTCTTTTCAGTTCTTTCAATATTTCCCTTAGTGGTACCCATTACTGACAACAAACATTTCTTAGAGTAGAATCTAGCCCACCACAAATGCGTTCATCACACTGTAATCATGTTCACACAAACTAAGTCTGCATCCATACATATTGATTTTGTTTTCTCTGTCATATTCATGATGCTAACCTCTAAAACAGTATAGCAGAGTATTAGATTTGGTTTCACACTATAACTGTAACTTACTATTTAAAATGTCACATTTTAGATATTGCTTTTTACAAGTTAAAATAAGCAACTTGTAATATAGGCATCTAAGAGAAACCCATTAAATACAGGATATTCATGACCAATATTGAAAGATAAATACTTAAGAGACAACTAAAGTAAAACTATCAAAACTCAGTTTCCAGAATTCTCATGCATGAATGACAAAGTGAGTAATGGTAAGAATTCCAGAGCATCAAGATAGGTAATATTTGTGTTACCCTAATATATTTTCTACCTGATGCAGAAATATAAATTTTTCATTGGCCCTTAGCTACAATACACAGCTACATACCTAGCATATATATAGCCCTGAAGAACTGCATCTTTAACTCCTAAAGTAAGTTCCTATAAATGGTAAGGCTGAAAAGGGGAAGATGAGGGTGCAAAGATGAAGTACATTCATGTGACACAGGAAGTTGGACTTGAACACATCCTTCCCTTTTATTAGGTTACTCAAGCTGCAGACAAGTGGCCATTTGAGAATCAGGCCCTTTTGGAAAGTCTTCAACAAGTGGACTGAATGTTCAAGGAAACAGGGGAGTTTTAGAAATGACAAACCCTTCCATCCCATAACCCCTGACATCGGAAGCTCAGACATCACTTTGCTTCTTTACACCCTTCTCCTCCACTGGCCGAAGAACTACTTCTTCCATTACTGATCCCTTGCCAGTTCTCACACACACACACACACACACACACACACACACACACACACACACGCACGCACGATGCACACACTTACACACGATGCACACAGAAGAGTACATGCCATCCATGAGGGCTGCCCCATCATCCTAGCGCCCACATTCATTCAGCACACGCTCACTCCCACTCTCAGACCCATCCCACTGGCCAGGAGACACGGGACCGCGGGGAAGCGGGGTACGGAGTGAAAGCTTCTGTCCCCATCGGCTCGCCGTCCCTGCGCCCCCGCCCCACAGCGTTACCCGCCCCCTTCCCGCTCTTTACCTGCCAACAGGTTCCTAATCTCCTCGGGGAGGGGACAGGGAGAGGAGGTACTGCTGGGGTTGGGCATGTCGGGGAGCGCGGGGCGTGCGGGGGAAGGATCTGCTAGGGTTGCGGCTGCGACCTAGCCTCTGGCTAGCAGTCCGGTGAGCACAGCGGGGCTACGATTCCGGACACTGCCGGGCCGGGGATCCCAACAAGGAAGTCACTGAAGCCGGCCCTCGGCACTGGACTCTCGGCCCTGCCCCGCCCGCAGCGGGCGGGACGATGGGCGGCGCGGAGACCGGTGCCTGAAGTGCCCCAGTGCGCATGCGTGTCCCTGGGTTTTCCTAACCTTCGGACAGAGCCTCCGGGCAGGCACGCCCCCCTCTACGTCAGCGAGCGGGAGGCGGGGCCGCTGGTGGGAAGGGAGCGCGGGGCTGCGTCACCTGACCTGCGCCTGAAGCTCTGGCCGCCATTTTTGTGGCTGGCACCCCCCAGACCCGCTGACCATTTCCCGGTCATCTCGGAAAACACCGTATCCATGGTGCATCCAAGCCTTCCGATTGAGAGACCTGGCCAACGATCTGCACCACCGAGGTTTGACACCTGGCCTGGTACCCATAAGGAATTTTCCACCGCCCTGAGCTATTGTGGCCTTCTTTGTCCGATTGCGTGAAGGCAACAATGTTCCCGCTTCCGCCAGTCCTCCCGGAGAAGCCAGTCCGGAGAGCGATGATTGGCCCTTCCGTTATTTTCTGCCTAATTAGGATTCTTGGGTGATTTCCCCTACAAGAACGAAGAGTGGGGAGCTCTAGTCACCATCCTTTTGACTTCATACATAGATAGGTAGATAGGTAGATAGATAGATAGATAGATAGATAGAGCAGACAGATATAGATAATAGATAGATAGGTGGGTGGGTGGGCGGGTGGATACCACTGTCCATCCAAGCATCAAATTGCTAATGATTAGAAGAGTAGAATTATAAAATATATTCACTCCAACCTGATCCTTTAGTCAACAAGACTTATTGTCTTCTATCTGTAAATCTTATCTCACATTTTCTCTAAAATCCCAAAAGACACTGAGTGGGGGGGGGGGGGGGGGGAGAGAGAGAGAGAGAGAATATGAATTGTGTGTGTGTGTGTGTGTGTGTGTGTGTGTGTGTGTGTGTGTGTGTGTGTGTGTGTGAAATACATACATATTTCTATTTCTTCCGATAGGAACTGCCATGGAGAAGCTCTTTCCTAGATGTTACTATTGTATTTTGAAGATAGTATTGGGCTCCAAGCACAATGTAAATTGTTTATTCCTCTACCCTCCTGACTAGATCATTGGCCCTTAAACTTTAGTTTGCATTAGAACTACAGAAAGAACCTATTACAATGCGGATTCTGAAGTCCACTCACAGGGATTCTGATTCAGACCGTTTAGGACCTGATTGTTTGCATTTTTAAACAAGCCTTCCAGGGGTTCTAATCTAAACATCCTGAGGTTTGATTTTGAGAATCATAGGGCACAAAGTGTGTCATAACTTTCATCCCCAACTGGAACCCTAAACCTGACATAGAATAATAGCTCTATTAATATTTCATACCAAAATCAGTAACAGTAAGAAAATTAGTCAAATGCAATGGCATTTTTGTATAATTCTCTAAGAGGTACAACACACACTAACTGTAAAAGGAAAAAGTAGAACATTTTGGAGTCTTCTCAACAAAAAACAAAACCAAAAATTGAAAATTAAAGTAAAACATACAACATAACAAAAAGACACCCCCAAAACAAACCCATTTCCTAAAATGAAAACTGAAATTCCTACTCAGATTTAGATCTGTGATGAATTATAGAAAGAGTGCTGAAAATTCTAATTCTTTTCAGTGGAGGTAAAGGTGAGTATAGAATCATTTTACAACATTGGTCCTCCAAATTCAAAGAATTATTATTCTTAAACTACAAAATTATCTTTCTTTCTAAAGAAGGAAGAAACTATTTCATGGGCATTTTGTATTAGTGAGGATTCTTCCTCCTTTACAGTTATTACATATAATTCTTGGTCTTGTCACATTTTTTTTTTAAAATATTAAACTAGGCCTCCAAATGTTCCTACCTTTTGTTTTCTTCTGATAGACCTGGCCAGATTTTTTTTTATTCTCGTGTCTCATTCATTTATTTATACTCAACTCATTCCACAAAGGAATTGAGGTGATTTACTCTTGTATCAAATAGACAGCTTTCGGGAGTGTATCAAATGGACAGTGTCTACACTGCTCATTATGACAAGTCATTCTTGTTACTGAGAGACAGGAAACTATTAAGATGGCCTTAAAATATATAGCATCTAGTAGTCCAAATAAAAAAGGCAATAACAGAAAATGGACTTTTTGTATGAAACACATTTCCCCTGTTTAGGAAACCATTCTCAGACACAGCTTCATGATGGATTCACTTGGGCAAGGCTTGTATACTCTATCATTTTTACTGTTTATTGTTAAAGTTACTGAAATTGATTATAAGACAGAAAGAGAAATAAACAGAGGCTAGGAAAAATATATTCTTATTTCTCTTGTTTCCACAACAAAATCTAGGAAGGAAATCAAATCATACTTTACATTTCTTAAACTAGTCATATTAGATAAAAATGAATAATAAATGAAACTTTAAATCTCAACCCAAGAGAAGTAGCAGCTGCCCCACCATTCTGCAAAGGAGAGACAAGACCAGGGGTGGGCAAACTTTTTGACTCGAGGGCCACAATGGGTTCTTAAACTGGACTCAGAAGAAGGAGCTGCAGCCGTGTTTCCCGACGTTGCCATGTTAACACTGCTGCTGGTGAAGGAGCGGAGGGGAGAGCAAGAGAACCCTCCGCTCTTTCGGCTCCGCGGGCCGGACAGAACAGCCGAACAGGCCGGATCCGGCCTGCGGGCCGTAGTTTGCCCACAGCTGGACTAGACTCTGGGGGAGGGGGGAAATCTCATGATCTATCTTCTCAAAAGTAAATAAATCCTCCAGTTCAAAGAAAAAAAAAATATATATATATATATATACATATATATATATATATATATATATATATATATATATATATATATATATATATAATTTATGTCATGCGACATTTAAGAGTGGGGATACATTCTGAGAAATGTGTTGTTAGGCAATTTCATCTTCATGTAAACATCATAGAGTATACTTACACAAACCTAGATGTTATAGCCAACTACACACCTAGGATATACGGTATACTCCTGTCTATATATTCCATTGTTGACCAAAACATCCTTACGTAGCACATGACTGTATATCTTCCTATAAGTAAAGCTAACCCCCTTACTTACATCTCTTTTTAAAAATATATTTTTTATTGATTTCAGAAAGGAAGGGAGAGGGAGAAAGAGAGAGAGAAACATCAATGATGAGAGAGAATCACCAATCGGCTGCCTCCTGCACGCCCCCTACTGGGGATTGAGCCCACAACGTGGGCATGTGACTGAGAATCAAAACATTACCTCCTGGTTCATAGGCCAATGCTCAACTACTGAGCCACGTGGGCTGGGCCATGTTTCAAATTTAGCTTAGCTAAATAAGTATTTTCCCACAGGCCCAGGTTTAAAAGAATCTTAATGAGCATTGTAGAAAAACAGTGAGCTAAAACACAATTTACTTTCCTCTGCCTCTCGTTTGGCTGTCATAGACATATGGAAGAAATACTTAGGTATTGTATTAGTTATCTGTTGCTGCATAACAAAACTTAACTTAAAGCAAACAGTAAATATCTCACAGTTTCTGATGGTTAGGAATTCATGAGCAGTTTAGCTGGATGGCTCTAGCTCAGAGTCTCCCATGAGGTTACAGTCAAGCTGTAGACTGGGCTGCAGTCATCTGAGGAGTTGACCATAGCTAGAGGATCAGCTTAAAGAAAGCTCACCCATAAGACTGTTGGTTGAAGTCCTCCATTCCTCTTCGGCTATTGGCAAAAGGCCACAGTTCCTCATCACATGAACTTCTCCACAGGGCTGCCTAAGCGTGTTCTTAACATGACAACTGGCTTCCTCCCATGGGAATGATCCAAGATATAGGACAACCAAGACAGAAGCTGCAATGACTTCATGACTTAATATCAGAAGTAGCATAACTTTACTGCTTCCATATTCCATTTGTCACTAGTTATATAGAGGGAAGGGACTACACAGATTATGTGTACTAGGAGGTAAGAATCAGCTCTCTTGTCTGCAGTGATTCACATCTCTCCCAGTGAAAAATAAAGCCATCTCCTCTCAAAGCCACCAAGGAAGTCTTATCCTATTACAAAGTCTCATCAGCTTGAAGTCCAAACTCTCATTTAAATTGAGTCCAGATGTGGATGATGTTTCTTAAATACAGCTGCTTGAATACAGTTCTCTTGATCTGAAGACCCAGGAAGTAAAAAGATAAGTTGTCTGCTCCCTCACATAATATACATGGTGGGGCAGGCATGGGATAACCACTATAGGCATTCCTGTTCTAAAAGGGTGGGGACAGTAAGAAGTATATAGAGACCACTGGTTCATAGCAATTATGAAATTCAATCAGGAAAATGTAGCAACTGGGATAACTTCTCCATGGATCTTGGGTCTGCCCTCTGATTCATCCTTTTCCAAGAAAGGTAGTCTATGTTTTCCATTGTGTAGTTTTCTCAACCTGCTTTTCATTTTTTAAAAATATCTTTTTTTTATTTCAGAGAGGAAGGGAGAGGGAGAGAGAGATAGAAACATCAACGATGAGAGAGAATTATTGATCAGCTGCCTCCTGCATGATCAGAGATCGAGCCTGCAACCTGGGCATAAGCCCAGACTGGGAATCAAACTGTGACCTCCTGGTTCATAGGTCAGTGCTCAACCACTGAGCTGCCTCGGCAGGGCTGCTTTTCATTTTATATTGTCACTATCCTGATGTGTATCAGCGTTGAATTAGAGAATCAAAAACTCTAGAATGAAGGTAAATAGAGAGATATAATATAAAGGAATTTGTTACAGAGGTTTGACCCTACACAATTGTGGAAGGTGGTTAATTGATGCTGGAGCTTGAATTCCACAAAGCAGTCAGGAAGGGGTAAGGGAGGAAATATGTGACAAGCTGGAACACAGAAGCACAAGCCACAGTTCATGAGGACAACCTGAAACCCAAGTTCGCTCTTGTTGCCTCTAACTCTGATGGTGTGGATGTCCTACAGAAGCCAAGGTCCTTCATTGCAGAGTTAAACACACACTCAACTCTGGTCAGAAAGCTGAACGGTGAATCCAGCAGAAGGTGGAGCAGTATGGAAGGCAGTATGGAGTTTCCTCAAAAAAACTGAAAATGGAACTCCCATTTGACCCTGTGATCCCACTTCTAGGAATATATCCCAAGAAACCAGAAACACCAATCAGAAAGGATATATGCACCCCTATGTTTATAGCAGCACAATTCACCATAGCTAAGATCTGGAAACAGCCTAGGTGCCCATCAGTAGATGAATGGATTAGAAAACTGTGGTACATCTACACGATGGAATACTATGCTGCTCTAAAAAGGAAGGAACTCTTACCATTTGCAACGTCATGGATGGAACTGGAGAGCATTATGCTAAGTGAAATAAGCCAGTCAATGAAGGAAAAATACCACATGATCTCACTCATTCATGGACAATAGAGACCATTATAAACTTTTGAACAATAATAGATACAGAGGCAGAGCTGCCTCAAACAGATTGTCAAACTGCAGCGGGAAGACCGGGGAGGGTTGGGGGGCAGGAGGTAGGGGGGTAAGAGATCAACTAAAGGACTTGTATGCATGCATATAAGCATAACCAATGGACATAAGACACTGGGGGATAGGGGAGGCTAGGGGACTGTCTAGGGCGGGGGGGGGGGGGGAAATGGACACATATGTAATACCCTTTGTATTACTTTAAGCAATAAAATAAAATAAAATAAAATAAAATAAAGAAGGTGGAGCAGTTACAGGCCCAGCTGCTGCCTCATGCCAGAGAGGTGAGCTAGCAGAGACGCAACAATGTGAATCATATGTGAGCTACAAAATATGATGTAAATCAAATGTGAGCTACAAAAACGCCTCCTGCTTCACTTCTGCAAATCTCACGTAAAGTCTCCTTTGTGGCCCACCCTAACCAGAAACAGACAGAAAAGGGAAATCCAGGAAATATAAGTTGACAAATTGCAAAGCCACCGAGAATATACACCTGTGCTATCATAAGTAAAGAGATAGAAGCAGCAATTAAAATTTTGCTTTCAAAACTCTTTAAAGTTATTATTGTGTCTTTCAAGTCATCTAGCTAGGACTCTTTTAAAAGTTTTTAGAAATGAAGACTTGGTTTTATTTTTAAATTCTTATTCCTCTCTTCATTTGAAACTTATTGGGCTGGTAAGTGTAAGTTTATCATTGAGTGGCAATCTGCAGGAAAAATATATAGTCTCACTGGAATTCATATAAAGTCATTTACCCTTAAATGATGTGATTCAGAACAAATAGATCCTGATAGATGTGGTTCACTAACTTATCTTTTGAGTTTTTAGGTCATAATTACTATTAATCCTATTAGTATAATTTATTAATTTAGCAAGATAAGGTAACAATTCTTTCTCCTTTGTTCTGCATCTCATTTGCATACACACAAACATATACTCAGACATTTTGCTGCTCTGGCCAATCATTTATATATAAGAATAATAAACAGTTTAGTACAGACTGGATTTGAGTTCTTAAAATTCTGTAAGTCTGTAGGATTCTAGGAATTAGGAATAAGATAAGAGGAAACTGACCATCCATTACAAACTTGTCAGTCAACGCTACCTGGTCCTCTTTCCAGGTAACAGCCCTCTTTTCCCTTTAACTGAAATTCATATTCCCTATCCAGATTTTAAATGATTTTCTCCTTATAGTACATCTATTCTCACAAAGCAATGTTAAAATACCAAGCTGTCTGCCACAACAGTAATTCAGTGGGTTTGCGCCTAATATATTCATGAAGGGCTTTGATGGATTTGATAACCATAAGCAGCTGTTAACATTAAACTGCCATTTAATTTTTTTCAGTGACTTTCAAACTTGTCAATATTAAACAGTAGTGTTTTACAAATGACTACTTTAAGACCAATAAGAGTAAAATAAATAAATTTTAAAAGGCTCAACCAAATTCTTCCCCTTTTTTTGGTGTCCCACTACTAAGCAAAGAGAAGGAAAACATGTTTACAAGACTTGAAGCACTGCCTTGAATTTTTGCCTATAATTTGCATGGTATGTTACTATACTCAGAAATTCTTCTATTACTTCCCCTTTCCAGCCCCACCCCATTTTAATTTTTGTCTTTTTTATATATCTCAGCTCTAGTTTAAAAAAAAATAATAATAATCTGGAAAACTACTGGGTGGGTCCACTTAAGTATTAACAACCTTAACTAGAAACCAAAAAATTAAGTATATTTGTCCTCTTTCTCCTACAAGCAGCTGAGACATGTGGGTTGTCTTATTTTTTATTTTTATTTATTGCCTTTTCCAATCGGTACTGGGCCAGACGGGCCAGACACACCCTGGAGCCCTCCTGCCGCCCCTCCCCTGTTAATAAACATGTAACACTGCGTAGGTTTAAAGTATACAATGTTATGACTTGATATATAATGCAAAGTGTTTACCACAATAATGTTAGTTAACACATGGGGGGATGTGCTACTTAATGATCCAGGCACACCAGAAAAAAAGCAGTGGACCAAAATAAAGTCTTAGATTCTGTGCTGATGCACCACTCTTCAAGAATTAAATAAGAACTCTAGCACTTATTTGCAGTTATTTAATTTTATTTGCTCCGCTGAGGAAATGAACTTGATCTATTATATTTTATGTTTAAAAAATGAAAATACAGCACTGAACCAATGGCATGTGCTCTTTGGAAATGGAAGTAAACATTTTCAAAAGTGATATAACAATAACATTTTTTCAATATTGTTAATCTGGTCTGTTAATACTTGCTCATAGAATAGCTACAATTCAGCCAGGACCAAAGCAGGAGCCTGGACATGCAATAATTAAATGTGTGATTAAGAAGAGGTAAATATTAACTCAAAAGATTAAAGAAAAGATTGAGGAGATAGGAATACTATATGTCAGATAATATTATTTATATTTACATATAAAAATATAGAGAGTATTATATAAAAAACATATCAAATCCATGTTCAATCCCATTTCATAAAACAGTTTTCACTTTTACCCTCAGCAGCATAATTTTATGACATTTTTCCTTCATAATTTGCATCTTAATTCTTCCCCTTTTATTTTTTACTCATTGAATGACTACTTTAATGTGATCTCATGGATTAAATTTTGGTAAGCAGGGGAAGTCAGTGCTATTGACAAATTGTGACCCAGTCTTCACAATGTGTGGCCTGCCACAAACATGTCTATGGCACAATGAAGAACATGGAGGGTTATGTAATTTACCATACTGATGGGCTTTGCTGTCCCTCAGTCCATTTGTTCAACATTCTGAAAGCACATTACTGTCTATCAGGACCTTGCTTCCTCATTTTAGTTCTTGGCTTTGATCCTGAAAGCATTGTGCCTTCCCCAAGAACCACACACTAGAAGAAAAAGCACTGGCAAACTCCATCCCCCTCCAACCCGCTTAGTTTATACTTCTATGAGTATTCAGCTTTATTTTTTTTAAAGTCATCTTAATTTTTTTTCTAAGAGGTAAAACATTATTATATTTGTATGCAGTACTGTCAAAATGCAAACTTTTTAAAATCTAGAAAAATTGCTTTAACTTGGTGGAACACAAAAAAGGAAATCCTGAAGCATCCCCAAATTACATGCTTTTATTATAGTACTTAACTGCTACACATTAGAAGAGCATAGTCCTCATTTTCATATTTTCAAATGAAATATAGCCATGTACTTCCTGGGGAACAGTGCTCATATGGAACATTTTAAAGGAAACTGTCTTTTTCAAAAGTGAAAAGCACACTGCTTACATTAACTAACCTGAGGAAAATACTTTATTTGTACATCCTGTATAATAAAAGGCTAATATGCAAATTGTCCCTTTGGGAGTTCAACCGATCGGGAGTTCGATCACCTACTATGATATGCACTGACCACCAGCGGGTGGCGCGGAATGAAGGAAGCCCCAGCCAGTGGCTGGCAGCCGGGGGAAGGAAGGTCCCGATTGGCCCTGATTGGAGGCCAGGCCTAGGGACCCTACCAGTGCACGAATTTCGTGCACTGGGCCTCAAGTTTCTATATAAAAATATATTACATATCTGTAATACCTATACTATCATGCTATGACCTAAATAAATTAAGAACTATTTAGGCCATACATCAACATGGCAAGGTTAAACATTTTCAAAGTCATTCAGTAACATTAAAAAATGTATTTTGTCTAAAACAAAATATATTCCTGTTGAAACTATTTACAAATACAATATTTGTAAAAAATATTATGCAGCACTGTGATTGCAAAAGAAAAACACATTGAACCAATGTTAATTACAGAAACTTGACAAAATTGATTCAGCTATAATTTGCCAAAGGGCCCATCTTAGATATTATCTGAAATAATTTCCTCTGGCAGATAACAGAACAAAGTGTCTTCTGCTTTTCTAGATATCTTTGTGGTTCACCACTTTGTTGTGATAGTGGGTGGGGGCTTTTTTTTTTCCTCAATTGAAAATATTTGAAAGACATTTTTCACAATTTAAAGTTTCAATCGCTTTGAAATTTTTAGTCATTTCAGTCATTTCAGTTTCAGTCCTAAGACATGACATGTATTAAAATATGTACCTGAATGAATTAATAGAAAGCATATCCCATTTCATATACCATTTCTTTTTTCTAAAAAATAAAAGCTAATATAAGAAAACAATATATTTGACACATGAATTATTAATAAAAGTCCTCAAATTTTATGTATTCAAATATATTCACATTCTTGATTTTCATATCAGTGTTACTCAGCATATAATCTAGACAGTTGTAGGTAGAATTCAGAAATATATCAAGTAAAATCTACACTAATAAAAGACAAAGATGCTAATTGACCGTACCTTTGCTAAGCCCACCAGCCAATCAGAGTGACTATATGCAAATTAACCCAACCAAGATGGCGGTTAATTTGCATATACCAGCTGGGAGCGCAGACTGAAGACAACGTGGAAGCGAAGCGCTGCAGAAGGGAGCAAAGTAGAGGCGGTGGAGACAGGAACGGAGCCAAGGCGGCGGAGGCGGAAGGTGGAAGGGGAACCAGCCGGGTGGTGGGGCGGGAGGGAAGCCAGCCTCAGAGGGTTTCGCTCCCTTCTCTGCTTCGCTCCAGCAGCAGGAAGCCCTATTCTTACAGGAATCTTCCTGCAATGGGCCTCTAGTATATACATAATTTAAAAAATTCAATTGCACAATACTTTGTTTGGGAAACTTTTAATATTATGTTGTGGTTCTATAAAATGCATAGAAGCAAACCAAACTTCAGTCTTTGAAAAGGCTTAGTTTTTTATAAAGTGAATTTTGATTGAAAATTATTTTCAATTATTTTTAATGAGAGCCTTTGAATGCAGTGCCTATGCTGTACTGATTCTCTGAAGAAGAAGAAAAGTCACTTAAGAATTACCATGTGTGAATTAAATGAAAGTCATCCAGTTTAATCATCGTGTCCCTAACTGCTCATCACACACTCATAGGATTGTCTTTTATTATTCCTACTCCTCAGGAAGTTTCATCTGAAGGAAACTAATACTAGACATTTTCAATACTACATTTTCTGATGTTTTGGGGATTTTCTGCCCTTATGTGATTGCTTTAAGTAGCAACAAATCAGAAAGCCATCATAATATTCAGATGAAGCAGCCATTCTTGCTGCCTGGGTTCAGCATTGGTATTTGGAAACGTGGAAATGAAAGTGTGCCCCTAAAATACATAAATAATCTTCTGATCAGCTTGACTCAGAAGTATATAATTTTTTCTCATCACTTTAACATCTTTTCCATGTGGGTCAGACATTCAATTTTCTTTTACTGATACACATGATCATAAAACACTCCAATAAATGTGAAACATTTATTTTCTCTAAAAATATCCACTCCAGTTTTATTAAATTTATTTTTTAACTTCCATGCAGTGGGGTCTATGTAAATAGCTAAATATGAATTAGTAAAAGAGGAAATTTTGTAAACTCTTGATGTAAATGCAAATTATTTCAATAAGATCTATTAGGAGCAACTTCATTTTTTTTTTCCAGTGGAACTGCTCAATTAACATTGCAATTCTCAGTGAGCTGTATATATGGAATTTGAAGACTGCATGACCAGGAGACAAAATCTGCTATTATCTGTGTAGTGAAAGCATGTACACTGATTTTGAGGAATTCTCTTAGTTAGGAAAATACTGTGAAAACTAGCACTGTGTATTTTGTAGTCACAGGAAGGTATTCTCTAGGAATAAGAAAATTGGGACTGTAAGATTTCATTCTGAGAATTAAACCAAGAATTCAACACATAAGTGGGGCAGGAGCAGATATATGCAACCACTTAAAAGAGACAGAATATCTGTTTCCTCGGTTCAGAAGACTTGGCTGTGACCAGATTAAATGTGGGAACCTATTTCTCAGCCTTGAGATCAGTTGTAAAAGCACAGAAGAGAAGGAATCACGCAGGCAAGAGTTGACAGTGTTCACCAAAACATTACGTAGGAAAGATAGAGACTTGGGCAGGAAACATTCATTTATCATAATGGACGAAACAAGCTTATTTAAAAGCAGGTGGGAATAACCCAGTTGAGAAGATATTTTAAATATGTAAATAGCACTTGTTTCCTGAGAAGGCAGGAGGTGTTGGGACTCAAAGCACAGACCCTGGGTAGGGCGAGAGAAGGAGGCCAGGCCAGGATGAATAGGAACACGAGTGGGTTAGGAAATCTGGAGGGACTTCCTATCTGAAGGCTTCTATTTCCTCTGAGAAGAGGTGAGGTCATCTACCAAGAGTGTGTGGAGTGGACGAAGGAGTGGCAGGAAAGAGGAGGAATTGCAGGTTTGATTTTTTTTAAAATATATTTTATTGATTTTTTACAGAGAGGAAGGGAGAGAGATAGAGAGTTAGAAACATCGATGAGAGAGAAACATCGATCAGCTGCCTCCTGCACATCTCCCACTGGGGATATGCCCGCAACCCAGGCACATGCCCTTGACTGGAATCGAACCTGGGACCCTTCAGTCCGCAGGCCGACACTCCATCCACTGAGCCAAACTGGTTTCGGCAGGTTTGATTTTTTTAATGTTTAATAAAGATTAGTTTAACAATAGCAATACCTTCCTCTTCAGCTAGCTTTTGGCTAGTACTCAATTTGATTCAAGGAATCTGGAATGGGAGTATTTTTATATCTATACTAGAGGCCCAATGCAAGAAATTCATGCAAAAGTAGGCCTTCCTTCCCCCGGCTGCTGGCACCAGCTTCCCTTTGGTACCTGGGACCCGGGCTTCCCTCCCGCCATGGCTTTTGTCAGGAAAGTTGTCCTTCTGGTCTAATTAGCATATTACATTTTTATTATTATAGATAAATAAAGGTAAATGTGCTCTATGACATCATACAACAAAATGACCATTCACACAAACTCTTGAGAACAAATCATTGCTATTTGGGATCTATTATGATTTATGTATTTATTTTATTTCATTATACAGTGGTGGAAATTAGTATTGCAACTGGGATAAGAACTCTGGCCTCATTTTATATTTCAATTGCATTGTAGAAAATGTTTTCTATTGTGAGGTTTGTTTTTGTTTGCTGTTTTGTTTGTTTGTTTGTTTGTTTTTATCTATGTGATAAAAACAGTCCATGTCTTTTTAATTGGATTTTAACTAGGTAGTGGTTTGCTCCCAACTTGGCCTCAGTGAACCCTGAAGCCAGTGTCTTCATTAGTTTAGGTTGGACTGGGAACGACAGAAAGCACCAAGTGCAGCGGTTGAAGCAGGATACATGTTTATTCTTCTCTCGTTTTAAAGTCCAGACAGGCAGTCCGGGGCTGGTATGGCTGCTCCATGTGCAGAGATCCGCGCTCTTTTTCTCTGGTTCTTTCAAAATGTGAAGTTTAAACTCTGTTGTCCAACATGGCAGCATCTGTGTTCCAGGCAGGAAGATGGAAATGTCACAGAAGAGTGGCAAAAGGCATGCACTAGCCTTCTCTTCAGGCAGGTTCTCGAGCGGCCACAGGGCAGTTCCACTTACATCTCATTGGCCAGAACTTAGTTACAGGACAACACTAGTGCAAAGAGGCCTGGGGAGTATTTATTCAGGGCAGTCTGGGGTCAACTAAAAATTGTGTTAGAAGAAGAGAACGTATTAGGGTCTGACTCACTGCCTATCATAGATGTTGGGTATGTTTCTTCTGGCTGAATAACCACAGAACAAAATCAATGACGGCAATAGCTCAGTGAATCCGTTTTGTTTTGTTTTGTTTTTAAAGTTTTCAGGAAATAGTTCTACTTTTCATTTGAAACATGCTGCTAGCACCTCATCTCTCCTGGTTGAATGTTCTTGTCTGTTACAAAGTCCTTGTTTCTCTGTTTTGCTTTGATAAAACCTTTTTTTACAAATTTAATTGTGGCATTTTCTGAACTTGGAAAATTAGCAATCTGGTTCAAGCTCTAAATAATGGGAAAGTTAATCTACATCTTTTTTTATTATTATTATGCCAAGCGGCTCAGAAAAGGGTTTGCAAGATTTATAAAACCAAATAATAATTGTTATTATTGCATTTTTTTAGAGGGGCTTGGGTGTAGAATCCACTCTGCTAGCTCAAAGCAGAGCATTATCAGATCAACTGACTAACCGAAGAAAGTGTATTAATCACAAATTTAACTGAAATTGACTTGAACTTCACATATTCTCAATAAAATCTAACTGCATTTTGAATGCATGATGCAAAATAACTGGATGAGAGTTTTTGCAAAACTGCCTTATTTTAAAATAGAAAAAATATATAGTTTTTTATATAAAAAATTAATTAGTGCTCCCTAATAAAAGATGAATTGGACCTTCAGAATACTCAAAGCAGAATTTTCCAGCATTAAGTATTTTCAGCGAACAAAACTGAAGCAGAGATTTAAAACATTTTATTATTTCCATATTGCTAAGGCTGGTCCTTTCTTAGGTTGGTTTTAATTTTTTCTTTTTTTACCTGTTCCCTCAAGATTTTCTCCAACAATTCCTGTAGTGGTAATGGTAGAAGCTTTTGAAAAGTTACTTATCACCTCATTAACAGAGATTAGGAAGCTGTATTTTGCTCTGGCTCTTGTTGCTCTCCCTGGCATTAGCAGTTAGAGTGCAAAGAAATCAGAGACAGAAAGACAGCCATTCAAAGGTTTCTTGAAAATGCTTTAAGGCTGGCCAGAGCATTTTTATTTGAGCTATTATGTCCTATGTTCAGAATACAGAATATAACAGTCTGTGTTGAAACTGTTGTCATGGCACACTGAGCCATTACTATGCTACCATTTTAAAATAAAAATTAAACCTGAATTCTTTAAATGCAGTTATAAACAAATGTACTTAGTAACTTGTTATTCATTTGCTCAGAGACTTTCCATCTTTATTAGCTATTCATCTTATTTAGTTTCACAGCCTTCCTATGAGATCAAGGTATTAATCTCCTAATTTTATAAATTAAAAAAAAAAAACAGAAGTAAAGAGATTTTTAAGTTGTTCACCAGTAACTCCATGGTGTGCTGGGAATTGAATGTAAATTTCCTACCTTGTGGCAACATTATCTAGCCACTAACCTTCACTCTCAGGCTAGTTGGAAAAGACAAAAAAAAAGTGAAGCCTACAGGAAACTATTAGACAATACTTAAATATTGAGAACCCGATATGCATCAAATATCAGCCAACTATCCTGGTCACCGAATGTTTCTCTGACTTAAAGCCACATTTATGACCAATTTGGTATCCTTTCTATATATGTGTCAATTGGGACTTATTAGCCAACACTATGGAGACTAATAGAAGGCATAGCACACTGGAAACAATGCAGTCCCTGTATTTTAGAGATTCTGGGAAATGCTTTTTCCTAAGTTTCACATCTCATCATGGAATCTCTGTGGTACCTGGGTAGGCACTGTGTCTAGTTTCGTATTATTACTTCAGAGACAATAAAGTCCCTCTGGTGAGGAGCAGTCTGACTCTGGAAGGCTCGGTCCTGACTTCAGTGGTGACAGTCATTCTACAGATTATCCAGAAACTGGAAAAAACTTACATGAGGATTAAAGTTACAGCTCTGCTCTGCCATAAAAGTCTCATGGCCACAACTGTCTCCCCTAATGCGTCCTGTCCTCGGCTGTCAACTCACATTGCGCCCACAGTTCTCACTCAAGTGTTTTTAAAAGAGGCTCTTTCTCTGCTGCTATTACCTCTTACATGTTCACACTTGGCCTTCACAAGAGGGACTTAGGAATTTATAGTACACGGACACTTCTGAATAAGAAAAATGGATGTCCTCCTCTCTGTTAAACTAATAATAACCCTGTGCTAGTAGCAGCTTTAGAACTAGATTGTCAAATTCCCATTACATTTAATTCTCTAGGTTTAAACCTATAGGACTGGAATTGTATTTCTTCAACTGATGTTCATAGCTTCCAGGTTGTGTCTGGATGAGAAGTGAAAATGTTAGGTAAACATCTTGAAGGCCACAAACAAATCTGGTTATTTGGGGGATATCCAGGTAACAAATTCAAATTCACTTTGAAACTGAACGTTTGAGGTCCTGTAGGCACAGCCTCCATGTTCTCATATGAATATGTAAGGAGCAAGAAAGTGACTGAGCTTTCATACCAATTTCGTTTACCCCAGGAAGTTTCAGCTCTCATTAACAGCTCTGCAGTCTCTCATTTTGATGCTTCTCTATCTCTATTATTAAATCCTAATGGTTTCCGATGGTTTTTGCAGGGTTGGATTCAAGGTATCTAATGCAGATTTGGCTTCCCTTTGTTTAATTGTGCGTTTCGATGAGGAATAGCTTTCCTAGTAGAACTGGGAATACAGTCAGAATAGACTGATGTGTGAATGAGCAGATGGGAGCCTGACCTTGTCTGGTTGAACTGAGTGCGGGGGGGGGGGGGGGGGGGATCAGTGGCCTGATATCTAGCCTCCATCTCTATTTTCAGTTTAACCCTGTCCTGTATGGCTTTAGAGAGAGACAGGGCAATTCTGGAATTCCAGTTCTGTTCATTTATGAAAGAACCTGGGCAAGTTACCCTGAGTACCAGCTTATTCATCTGAAAGATGAAGACCAGATGGCTGTGGTGGGTATTATAGGATACATTTGTATGCCTGGCACACCACAGGCATTCAGTAAAGACTACCTGTAGAACTAGTCAGAAAACAGTAAACTTTACCCAGCTGCCAGCTGAGACATAGGCATTTTTATCACCAGTCCCTCCTACTAAGCTCTTTCAAGTGGTCTAGAGCCATAGAAATATAAATTTCATAAGGGAAAAAAACTGGAAAGTTCATTTCTCCATTCAAAATATAAACAAAGAGGAAGCAAAGAAGTCAGCCCATAAGGTAACTCATGTACACACCGCCATGTTGCACAACAGAACAAGGTATAAGCCACAAGATATTCTGAGTTAAAGTATTCTGGAACTTTGAGAGAGAAAATATTTCTTTCAGCTGAATTATAAGAAAAATATTATATGGAAAAGCTAAGTTTAAGCAGGGGTTAATTGGCAAACTTGCATTTATGATAGTGACTAATTCAATTTGACTAAAGCATAGATTGGATGAAAGGGTAGAGTGTGAGATAAGACCAAAGAAAGGTTGATTTGGACCAGGCTGTTGAGCATTAGAAGGCCAGGATAAGGAATGCGAGATTCTTCAGCAAAGGGATAACATGATGGGTATGATAACAGCTTTACTAAGAACTGGTTCATCTGGAAGCTTTGAGAAAGGGAGAGTAGGAGGAAGGAATAGCAAATCCAGTTAGGAGGTTGCACAGGTGGAAGACTGCAATGTGCTAATCTATGGGAAGAGCAAAGGAATTAGGAGGAAGGAGCAGATTCAAGAGTTGGGGAGGAAAAATGTACAGAGATTAGCAAATATGCTGTTAATTTGTAAAGAAATGAGGGTAATGTGATATAGTTTTTCAAGCTTTCTTTTGTTACACGGAAAAAATGTATGTTCTGTCTGGCCCGGCTGGCTTGGCTAGGTGGTTGAACATCAACCTATGAGCCAGGAGGTCACGGTTCAATTCCTGATCATGGCATATGCCCAGGTTGAGGGCTCGATCCCCAGTGAGGGGTGTGCAGGAAGCAGCCGATCAATGATTCTCTCTCATCATTCATGTTTCTATATCTCTCTTCCTCTCTGAAATCAATAAAAAAATATTTTTAAATGTTATGTTCTGTCTGATTCTGCCTTTACTTTCATTAGAATAATGGCTATTTTTAGCTTTATGTTAATTAACTGCTTAATAAATGTGGGCTGTTTATTATTTCACTAGGAATCAAAATAAAATTAATCCTATGTATGACTTCTCTATTTTATTCTTCTTAAGGGCACTAGACTTTTTTCATTCCTAGAAGATGGTTCTCAATCCTGGCTGCTCATTAGAAACCCCTGGAGAACATTTACAAAATTCTAATATCTGGGCTCCAGTCCTGGACAAAAGAATTGGAATCTCTGGGAAGTGGACTTGGGCATCAGAATTTTCCACTTTACTCTCCCCAGTGATTCCAATGTGCAGCTTCAGTTGAGAACTATTGACCTTGACCTAGATATACTATTGTCTCTAAATAAGCATGCTTGCTCACATTGCTCTCTACACAGTCACTGTAAAACTCACCGAGCCCATTCATGGTGGTTCATGTCTAAGTCATAAATGAGGGGCAGTTCCCTAGAATTCCCGGATATTCGGCATTCCTTGGTCTTTCCCCACTCCATACCACTCCACCTTGGGAAAGTTATCTGCCAGATCCTACTGAAGTACAGACATGAGAAAAATCAACCTGAAGATAAAGCAGACACCAGACACCACTGATAGCAGAGAACAAAGACAGAAAGAACATGGGTCCTTGGTGAATGGAACTACTTATTGTATCAATCAATCCAGAAACCTAATCTACCACTGGATTTCAGGTTATACGAACCAAGAAATTTTACTTATTATTCAAGCCACGTTGAGTTGGGGTTTGTGTTTCAGCCAAAAGACTATCTTATTACATTATCACTCTTTAGTGCTCTTGAAATAAATGGTTTTAGATCTTATCTGTTGATATCAGACTTCAGAAATGACAAACTGCAAACCTGAAATGTGACATCTTTTATGGAGTACCCAGCAACGATAATCTTGTCTTAGTGGCATAAATACTGGGGCTGTAAGTGCTGCATAGCATGGAAACTTAGACTTTGAAATCTGACACATTTTCCAGCTGTATCCTGACCATGTGACTGTATTCTTTTGTTTTTAGCAGGAGATGAAATTTCCTCATAGTTTTATTTCAATGAATTTTTAAAGAAAACAATTCCAAATTTTAGTCTCTGAATATGCCCCTGAAATTTAATCACACCTATATTACCAGAAACTACTATTATCTATTAAGCACTATTTGTTGAAAATATACTAAAAATCCATTTCTTCAAAAGATGCTTAAGAAACAAAAGAGTGTGAAAAAAGGAAAATAATATATACATAACATATAATATACATATACAATTTATATGTAAAAATAAATGTAGATTATTATATATAATATATATGATAAGGAAACTCTGAAAGGAAGAAATTATGAACAATGTTTAATTTCAAGGGGAGCAGGGGGCCTGAACAGATGAGGATATTGGAGGAAACATATTACCGTAAGCTTTTTATACTTTCTGGTCTCTAAAATAATGTGATTACATTACCTATATACAATTATAATTAAAATATAACTTTAATAAAAACAAATTTACTTAAAAATTTTAAATATACTTTTTACCAGAAGAACTCCCATATTAATTAATTATTCTACCAGGAACCCACCAACATGAGAAACCCCTATCATCTTCACTAAATGCCATATCAGCCTTTTAGCTAAAACAACACCAAATGAGAAACTTAAAAGCCTTTCTGTGGAATGTTCTCTTTAGTGATCCAATCCTATTAGGACATCCAAAACACTCAGCAAGCTGCCAATGACCCAGAAACCACATCGAGGAAACAATGAGTGCCCAAGATGGGATAAGGGGAGTAAAGGGAGAGGGGACGGTTAAAGGCGAACAAAGGAGGCCGGGTTGTCACTCCAGCCCAGGGCATCTGAAGAATAAGCCAACAGCCAGGTGTCTTACAAAGAGCATTGGTTGGCCTTGGCTCACTGAAGGGCTGTTTGCATTCCTGTCCTCCAACTTACTCCAACCGCCATTTCAACCAAGACCTTGTTCTCTACTTTCCCATCCCTAGGGATAGACAATGGAGTCCAATCTAAAAATAATGATAACAATTCCAGCTAGCATTTATTGATGGTTTATTATACTCATATCCTACCGAGAATATATTTCAGGCTTAAGCTAAGCAATTAGGAGGCACTCGTAAATACAACCAGATCACTAATAAACCTAATTTTTAAAAATGCGACCCTTGAATTGATTTGTATATCATACTACAGCATCATTTTATAATGGTATAAAGCTGCTAAAATAACTTTGGCAACTATGTTAAAACATAGGAAAATACATGACAGGATTAAATTTAAAAGAGCAGAATGTCAAATGGTATGTAAACACTTTATAATAATGTAAAAATGTGCAAGTGGATGAGGTAGTTGCATTAGTAAGTGGGATTTCAGGCAATTTTTTTTTTCTTTTTCTCAAAATTTCTTTCATTCTTATTTTTACCGCATGCATTATTTTAACTTATATCAGTCAGCAAATAGACTCAGCTGCATAACAAGATCCAACATATTGACAAATTAAACAAGATTGCAGCTTATTTCTCTGTCACATTACAGTCTAAATATAAGCTATGCAGAGCTGATAAGATGGTTCTAAACTATGTGCTACCTGGAAATTCTGTTACTGAGAATGATAGACGGGAAGTTGGGAGTCAACTAGGCTATTTTTGCCTCACTACTCCTTACTTTTTCTAAAGATATGGAAATCAGTTTGCAGTTGTTTTCAAACACATGTTAGCTGCATGCTCTCCACCTATCCTTATCTAATAACTAGTCCCTTAAATCAGGCACATACTGCTACTGCTCTTGTCACCGGATTAAGTTTTATGCTTTCCCAGATCTTCATATGACTGGCTCCTTCTTATCATTCATGTCTCTGTTCAAATGTTGCCTCCTCAGATACGCCATTCCTGAACTCCCCTATTTAACGCAGCCTCTCATACAAGCGCTGTCTTTTACCTTGTTCTCCCCCCCCCCCCCCATAGTCTATCATTATTTGAAATCGGCTATTTGTCTTCATGATTTGCCTTCCCGCAATTTAAGTTCCATGGGACAGAGACCTTGTTTACCTCTGTATCCTCCCAGCTGGTAATCCAGCACCAAGTACACTGACACTCAGAGGAAGAAGACAAAAAATGTTGAATGAGTAAGTGAATGCTCAACTCTGCAGTAACTTTAGTGTTAAAAGAGCCCAGCAGGGAAATAATATAAGATACTTGACAATTACCAGAAAGGTCTCGTGTTTTCACATTGACCTTAGAAGTATTGAGGCAGGGTGGGGAGGGGGTGGAGGGAGGGTGTGTAAAGATGTTTTGTAAACTAGTGGGAAAATATCTGATTATTATCTAAACTCATTTAATCTTGGAGGACTGATTCAAGATGCAGGCATATGTGTCTCAATAGAAATAGGGTACCACTCAGTTCCATTAAACCCCTTCATCCAAACTCCTGGCCAGCTCATCTTCCTATCACCTTCAGAGTTCAAGATCACAGTTGGTGGCCTTAACAGAAATCACCCTAACTAGATCTGTAATAATGAATATCAAAAAATATTGTAAGCGAATTGTTATTTCTCTTCCTTCCAGTCCGAGGCATGTACAATACCCACTGAATTCAAGGGTACATCCCAGGGTGAATTAATCTGTGGGTGAGGAGAGTTAGTAGTGCTGCCATCTAAAAGGGAGATCTTTTTCTAAATGCAATTTGCTGACTTTTCTACCAAATTTAGCATTATGTTAATGTTTAATAACAGCTCTTGGTGCATGCCTTAAAGATAAGCCAGTAATAAATTCTTTAAATATGCATAGGAGGCACTTCTGAGAAATGCAGAGCTAAGTAAACACAAAATGTGAACAGATACTCTTCCTCTAAAATGTCAGTAATCATACCTTCCTGCCAAGGTTCAGGGGACGCTGAGGGTTTTAGAGAGTGTCTGGCATGTTAATATTGCTAATGGATCCTTGTGCCGAAAGCATATAACATAATTCATTACATATTATACGACTTCTTGGCATGGCACATAGGAGGCCACTTGAAAGTCAAATTATTCATGTTATTGCTCTGGAGTGACACAAAGCTTTAGCTTTCCTATAATCATTGATTTAAGAAACCTGCTCTTGAGAAAATAATTTTTTAATAGGCTTGAGAACTAAAACAATCACCAGTTTCCCAAACAGAAATCATTGCTTTCCTTGTAAACCAGATCTTTCTCTTGGGTTCCAAGTTAGTCAATGGTGACACAATCCTTCCAGGCCCTGGAGGAGAGGGGGTATCTACTGTTTCCTCCACATTTCCAGTGTTCACAGAAAAGCTCACGCGTGCCCTCCTCATCTACTTGTAATTAGGTAACAACTAATAGCTTCTTAACCTTTCTCCCTACCAACAGCATACATTTGAGTTCCTTCCCTATGGCATTCCAGGTGCATTCCAACTTGGATTCATTTCACTTTCCAGCATTCCCTCTCACTACAGACTTCCCCAAGCATAAAAACATTCATATCGCCATGTCATCCTTCATGTGGTTCTGAGTCTGAATTGCTAAAATACTATCCCTTTCCGTCTATTCCTTCTTCCTGTTCATCTTCTACTGCTCAGTTCAACTCCTTAGTTACCTTTATCCAATACCATCAGTAGGAACTTCTACCTTGCTCCCATGACATTTTGTTTGTTTATAATAAAATTTTTAAGATATTTTATTATTACTATTGTTATTATTAAGGCCTTACTATATGCCAGACACTTTCTAAGCAAGAACTAACCCCCTTAAGCATCACCATTATTATTCCATTTTTCAGAGGCCTCTACAAGATTTACCCATTTAAAGCCAGGCAGTTGAAGAAGCAGGGAATTGAAATCTAGATCCTTGGACTCCAGAGAGTATTCTGCCTGATACTACAATTAATATTCAAAACTCTGTCTCTCCATCAAAACTGTTAACTCCTTGAGATGTTGTGTTGTGCCTTCTTTGTAGCTCTGTATTTCTGGTGTCTAGCACTGAGTTCTGTGCATCATAGCTGCTCAAATTCCTTAATGATAAACAGAAAAGAGGATATGGAAGTTTGACAATTCTGACAGGGTATAGCTTTCTTACACCAGTCTCTCTTCCTTCCATCCACATCCCCAGCTCATTTGCACAGATTACAAATCTGCATATAATCCATAAAGTGGACGCTGCAGCGATCACAGAGCTCCGAGGCCTGCATTTGCTGAACTATCCCGAGAAGTGAGGCAGAAGTACCACATGATAAGCAGCCTAACACAGGCTCAGTGCTTGAGAGTCAGCTAGAAATACGACCATGGTTTGAGCTAATTTCCACATAACTGGCAACAGTTTTGTCGAAGCTACAAGCATCCCAACCCTCCAAGCATTACTGCCATAATATTTATTGGGCAATAACAATTGCTAGATGCAATTCAGAATGTTGAATTGGACATCATCTTTACCCGGGAGACTGGTAATTTAAATTCTACAGACCGACAGAAATGTAAGGAGTGCCCCTGGACACTGAATGAGGCACTCAGCAAAGATGCATTAACTTGTTCAGGCTGCTGTGATAGCATTTGGTGTGCTGGAGTAGTGACTTGCCATATAGACCTTAGTGTCCCATACAAGTTAGCACAGCTTCTAAAGGTGATTAATGCGCTAACAGAGCTTATGATGGGAGATCAAAGATGTAGCCACGGTTGGCCCTAGAAAAAGATTGTAACCGAGCTAGAAATATAAATCTCGCCTCTCCTAATAGCATCACCTTCTGCTCTCTGGTATGCGCCCCTTTATTCCACCAGGCTCCATCCCATTTCTAATTTCAACTAATCTCTGCTAAACATTTAACTGGCCATGGGCCAATTAATGCATTACATGTTAAAGTTAATTTTAATTTTGATCAAAGTAATACATGCACATCGTTTAAAAAGTAAAACATGACAAAAAGCAGTCCTCCAGCTCACCCCTTCCCAACCTCTAGTCCTGTTTCCTTGAGTTGTCCACTTTCAATTCTTTTAGCTGTTTCTTTTGATGTTTATATCCATTTTATAAATAAAGTGCTTATACTGTTTCTTTTTCTTGATTTTCGAATTTTAAACATTATTTATCTACTTCCTTCTGTGGAACACGAGGAACCACCTCTCTTAACGCATCCCCACATTCCTTCAAAAACATGCACACACAGCCGAAACCGGTTTGGCTCAGTAGATAGAGCGTCGGCCTGCGGACTGAAAGGTCCCAGGTTTGATTCCGGTCAAGGGCATGTACCTGGGTTGCGGGCACATCCCCAGTGGAGGATGTGCAGGAGGCGGCTGATCAATGTTTCTCTCTCATTGAAGTTTCTGACTCTCTATCTCTCTCCCTTCCTCTCTGTGAAAAATCAATAAAATATATTAAAAAACAAAACATGCACACACAGACAACAGGGGGATGAGGACATGAGTGGGGATTAGGGGACAATGGGGCGATAAGGACACATATGTAATACCTTAATCAATAAAGAAAAAAATTAATTAATTAAAAAAATAAAAGTAAAAAATAAACGCACACATTTCCCTTCTCCATCTTCCCAATATAACCATCACATGCATTTAGGCTAAATCCATAATTGAAGTTTACATAATTATGATTCTATAACTCAATCATGCACTATAATGATATCTTTTGTATAACTTTTTATTTCCTAAGAGTTTTTACTTTCTTTTCTTTTTTTTTTTTTTTTTTTGGTTGCTTGATTTTCCACATACCTATCATCAACTCATTCTCAAACTCTCCATTAGAACTAAAAACTCCTCTCAATGTAGTCAAACACCTCATGTAATCTGTCGGTAATTTGTTTCTTGGAGATGTCCCTGTGGACTCCTCTGTCTTTCCATTATAATCTGGACTAATTGTTCTCTAGGCAGCTGGACACCTACCATTGTGGGGTTTCCCTTTGCCATCATCCTGGGAATTCCCTTTGCCTCCCTCCTGTGTTAGGTCCTTAATCTTTTTAACTTCATGCCTCCCTCTTTCTCATTTTACTTATTCATTTCATGGAGCATATCCATCCATATTTTTTTGAAACAAAAAGTACAGGGGCAATAATTCTGTAGAGATCTCACATATCTGAAAACACATTTACCCTCATGTTTTGACACATACAGAATTTTAACTTGGTAAGCGTTTTCTCTCTAAGTTTTTATAGCATTTATCCATTGTTTTCTAGTGTTTAATATTTAATAGACAGAGAAATTGAGGGGCATTGCAGACAGTGGCAAAACCAGGCCTCAAGATCACACCTCTCTAATTCCAAGTTCAGAAATATTCTTCCCCTATAATACCCAACCTCTATTTACTCAGGTATGGAGGAGATAAAATGAAATTACTTTCAGCAGTCATTGTAATTAGAGAAAGGGCTCATTGGTAGACCTAAAGCTTGAGTTAAAGGGCTGAAGTTATAATGGTAAAATAAGTTATAATATGTACTTAATTTGAAGCACAGAACCCCTCAAATCACAGGGCAATAACTTCAGTTTCTACCCAGTATGTCAAGCTGGTAGCATGTCCTAAAGCAGGGGTGGGGAAACTTTTTTTTCTGCCAAGGGCCATTTGGGTATTTATAACATCATTTGCAGTTGCTAACAAAATTATCAACTTAAAAATTAGCCTGCTCTATTTGGTCAAACATTTCATTTACTCACCCTAATGCCTTGGCAGGGCCAGACCAAATGATTTCACCCCAGGGGTCGGATGTTCCACACCCTTGCCCTAAAGTTTCTTGGGACTCCAGAGAGTTGAGTGTTGGGAGACAATTCTGCATGGCTCGCTCACACTTCTGCACGTCTTACAAGCAGAAGCACTCTGAACTATCGTTTTTAGGGAGCATGTGTAGCAAACAGCCATAGGAGATGCAGATAAGTTCTCGCTCTGGAGCAAAGAGCAGGTTTTGCTTTCAGTCCTGGAAGACAGTGTCTCCTTCTGGAGGAAAAGGCAGCCCTGCTTACTGCCTGTTGTAAACAGTTTGGGCTCCCTAAACTCAGGGTTGCTCACCTATAACATTTGTCAGTGCATGTGCACTTGCCACCTGATCCTCTTCACATTGCCCAGCCTGAGTTGAGGCTCAGGAGACTGGTACACATGCTGATACCACTAGCGCTGTGAGCAATAAACTGTCCATGGTTTCTGACCCAGAAGCATCATGTCTTCTGTCAGCGCTCATGAAATTGTGGCAGGCTACCTTCTTGGCTTGCAAGTAGGATACAGGTTCAGACCCTTTTAAAAACTTGAGAGAGATATATCCAAAAGTATTTAGAAGAAACATTTTGTGGAATATGTAAAGTTAAAAACGGCTTCCCTTTATTTTTTTATTTTTATTATTTTATTTTATTTTATTTTATTTTATTTTATTTTATTTTATTTTTTGGGGGGGTGGCTTAGGAATACAGAATTCAGAACCAACCACAGCCTCGGAGCCTGGAAATTAAACATACTTTAAATTTGGCATCAACAACTTTAAATATTTTTGCATTGTACCTGAAGTGCCTATGTGTTTCTTATTAGGATTCAATATTTCTATCATCAAGTATTCTCTATTTTTCCAGAGCTCATAACAAAATATTTATCCTCTAAAATATGGCCATTTGGGAGGCATCAGGAATAAGGATCCCTTACAATTAACTAAAAACTTCAAGGACTATTTCAATTATTTCTGTAGGCCCAAAGCACAATAAAATCAAGTGTCTTAGAGACCCTCCCATAAACTAAACCACAGTACCCAGAATATCTTTTTTTTTAAATATATTCTTATTGATTTCAGAGAAGAAGGGAGAGGAAGAGAGAGATAGTGACATCAGTGATGAGAGAGAATCATGGATCAGCTGCTTCCTGCACGCCCCACACTGGGGATCGAGCCCGCAACCTGGACACAAGCCCAGACCGGGAATCAAACCGTGACCTCCTGGTTCATAGGTCCATGTCAACCACTGAGCCATGCTGGCTGGGCTCTCTTCCTTCTTTTAAAATTATAAACTGCTTCCTGTTTCCTGTCCCTGCTTTATTTTTCCCCATGCTTAAAACTTTCCTATGTAACCTATTTTCTTACATGTTTGGCTTATGATCCTTCCCCCCCCCCCCCCACTAGGAGGTAAGTTTAATAAAAGCAGGGATTTTCCTCTGTTTTTCTCATTGTTATATCGCAAACACCCAAAAGAGTGACAGGCTTATGATGGGGCCTCAATAAATATTCACTGAATAAAAGGATAAATTATTTTGTTATTTCATGTTTCTTTGGTGCTGTATTAGCACTTGTGGCTTTCGCTGCCAAAACAAAACAAAAAACAATGTGAACTGAATGTGGTATCCTGTTGACAGCATCTACCAAAAAGAGGTAAAACTTCTGTATGAATGGAGCCACTTGCTCAGAGCCTCATAGTGAAATAAGAGACTCCTGCAGAGCTCCTAAAAGGATGCGCTTGCATATAAGCATAACCAATGGACACAGACACTAGGAGGGTGAGGGCATGTGCAAGGGGTGGGAGGGATGGTCAATGGGGGAAAGAGGAGACATATGTAATACTATATGTAATACTTTAAATAATAAAAATTTTTTTAAAAGATTATGTCTTCTTGGAAAACGAAATAAATAAAATATAACGATCATCTTGTGCGTGAAGCATGAGATTCTATTACCTCTTAGTATCCATAACTACAGCATTATGACTGGTCATAAAATTACCTAGCCCTTTCTAATCTGTCCATTGACTAAATCTATAACCTCCCAGGGTAGTAAATCCCACAGGTTGGCCATACCTTGGGTGAAGAAACATTTTCCTTATACTTTTTTATTCTAAATTTATATCAGCCATTAATTTTTACAGAAGGAGCAGCCCTTGTCTTAATAGTTGGAAGACACAAAATTAAGTAAATTGAGCCTGCAATAAGGATGTCATATTAGTCATTTTGTGTGGTCATGTTCCATTTATCATGAGAGCATGTGGCTGTGCTAGAAAAAAATAAAATAGCTAATTGTTTTCCTTTTAGGTTTTCCCCTTCATGGGAGGATAGAAAGGAAAGGTCAGGATAAAGATCAAGGGAAAAGGGAGAAAAGGAAAACAAGAAACATATGAGACTGCCCAGATCGTGGACTGCTATCATTCTACTTGGGTTTTTGTTTTAATTGCTATGATCTAAGATAATAAGATAAAGCAAATTGATCCAATCAGTTTTAACGCTGACTTCTCCCTCGGTGACCATAATGAGCATTTGACTACTTCTATCCCTTTGGTTAGAAGCAAATGAGAGGAGGATTTGCTCTTGACAGGATCTTGTTCTTAAGGCTAAGGTTGTCTTTAAAACCTGTTAACAACGTATTTTCTATTATAATGACTGCATGGGATTTGGGGGTGTGTGTCATTTTTCACAGGCTGTCGTCCATTTCATTGAAAGGTGTAAGTCAGCCAATAACAGGCAGCTTGCTGCCGGTCACATGGTCAGTTGGGGTGGGGTCTCAGTAGGATTAAGCCTTGGCATGAACAGGAATTGTTCGTGTGTTTGCATGTTTAGCTTTGGTCATTCAGAAGACCTTTCCTCACTCTACTAATTACACATTTTTGTAAGAACACAAGGGTCTCCATTATTAAAGGTTAGGCTTCCAATGAACTCTTTTAGGGGTAATGCACAGTTTTAATACAAAGCAAGAAACGGTGGACATGAATGTAACACTGAAACATCCTGCCACCTGCAGTTTTTAGAGAATGGAATATGTGCACCTCGATGAACAATTAATATTGTAAATTATAATATATTGTTGATCAATGTCTACATAGGTTGGCACACATACATTAGAAAAAAACCATCATAGCTGGGAAGGATTTTGCAATCCTATGGTACAACTCGAAGATTTTACAGAAGAGGAAATGAGAACCTGAGAAGTGAAGTGATGTGTTCAAGATAACAGAGCTACTTAGTGGCAGGAGGAAGGGTGTGGCAATCGTGCTAACTTTCAGTAGCAGCCAAGGATGCTGCCTGAGTCATAATATCTGGAAAGAGGAGGACTTTCTCACATGTAACCAAAGGCTTGCCAATTTAAGATTACTCAAGCCCAGCCCTTGCTGGAGTGGTGCAATTGATTGGAGCGTCATCTTATACGCCAAAAGGTATCAGGTTGTGGGTTTGATCCCCAGTTGGGGCACATGTGGGAGGCAACCTATTGATGTTTCTCTCTCTCTCCCTCTCTCTTCCTTTCCCTAAAATCAATAAAATAAAGTAAAATAAAAAGATTGCACAAGCACAGAATAATCTGCTCCTCTTTATTCAGATCTGGAGCACTAGAAAAACGATTTCACCCTGGACACAATCAGAAGGAAAAGCAACTTACAAATTTACAAGGAAAGCATGGAAGTACTGCTCTGTCCTCAGTGATGCCCCTGCTAAAAGGTGAGTAGAGTAGAGTAGGGTACCCTGCGATGAATGTGGCAACACTGATCAGCATGTGGATCTAATATGTACGAAAATATTATTTCCCAAATCATATGATTCCAGTTTTCTTTATATTATGGCACATAAGTATGACTTTAGTTCACATACTATGGGGCCGGCCAGAGGCATGGAATCGTTCCACTATTGCTTCTGGTATTGCTAATTTTCTATTCTTTAGAGATATTTTTATGCTTTGTGTGTCATTCTGTCACAGGGAGTATGTTGTAATGAGTATATTTATGAGTCCAGCCACTGGGAGTGGGAACTGATGTATTATGTAGCCTTACACCTCATGTGCAGCTGAATTATAATGCAGACCTTAACAGCCAAGAAGTCTGTGTTCAGAGAAAAAAAAGAATTCAAAACATAAACCATGTTCTCGACAGTAGCCTCGAATACTGGACATTCATAACCCACAAATGCCCAGACTATAAATTCGCAAGTTGCATTAATATGGCAGTAAAAGTCACTCTTCTCAAAGCTGCATTTGTAAAATATTTATAAATTCACTTGGTTGTTCCTGGCAAATAACTACATCTGTCAGCTCTGTCTTCCTGCTCCCAACACAGCAGGGCTAGTGTCCTGTTTAATTCACAATATGTTCATAAAATACTATTTGGGAAAAATCAAGATGGAAGATATTTTGTTCTAGGGGGAAATATATCTGTTCCTCCAATGGTTTGTGTTACTATTTGATCTCCTGAGATTTTCTTTCTCATCAAGGCTTTATCCCTGAACAAGTTTTCATTTTATGGGACTTATCTAGTTTCCAAATTAGCAAGCTAACCCCTGTGGGGTTTTCTTTAAAATCCCACATTAATATGCACAACGCAGTGTACTTTTTCAGTCCCAAGGTCAATATGTATCAATGTCACATGTTGATGGAATTTTCTATGTATCATCTCCCTGTAGTATTTAGGAGACCCTTTACATTTAGAGGGCTCTCTGGATAGACCTGTCTAGACAGTTGTTTATTTGTTTATTTTTAAGATAGGAGAATAATAACTAGAGAAAAGACACCAGATTGTATTTTCCTACACATATATGCCACCTAGGGCTAGTCTTTCCAGTCCACTATTTCTGAAAAACGCAGACACACCAAAAATTGCCCTCCCAAATCATACCTACTAACAGGCTGAGTGCTTGCCCACAGAATGTGCTGTTGTGTTGATGTTTATATATTTTTTATCTAGCTTTTCATTTCCTCCCCCCGCCCCCCAAAAAAGGATTTATTTACAATTGAAATATATTTGTTATACAAAGCAGTTAAAGGTGATATCAAAGATATAAAACACCATATAGTGCTAAGATCTTTAATTTTTTTTCTGGGTAATGCATCCCTTTGAAAACCTGATAAAAACTTGGGGCTTTTTCTCCACATACACATACAACACACACTTTTGCGTAAAAATTCCTTAGAGACCACCAATACTATTTCATAGATCACCACAGAGAACGAGGAAAGAAAGTGTATATTGGGAAACTAGAGTAAAATTAAGCTTGGAATTTAGCTCTAATTGTTGTAGCTAAAGCGAAATAGAGAATTCAGTGGGTTGTCTAGATCTTAATATGTACCAGGTTTTTAGGAAACACATTTTAAGAAGAAATTTCAGGCGGATGGATCTCTAATTAATTTTTAAATATTCAATAAACCATGTCTTTAACAGCAGTTTTGCAAAGGTGCAAAACTATTTTTCACACGGCCATGTTTACATTATCCCCTTAATAAATCCTGAGGATGTCCTTATTAAATAGTAATTTTTATGAGTAGTTACACCAACTGAGCCTAGGTAACCCAGCTTCTGTATCTGACCTGACATAGCAGTGAACAGTTTTCCTCTAGAGCAGTGGTTCTCAACCTTCCTAATGCCGCGACCCTTTAATACAGTTCCTCATGTTGTGGTGACCCCCAACCATAAAATTATTTTCGTTGCTACTTCATAACTGTAATTTTGCTACTGTTATGAATCATAATGTAAATATCTGATATGCAGGATGTATTTTCATTGTTACAAATTGAACATAATTAAAGCATAGTGACTAATCACAAAAACAATATGTAATTATATATGTGTTTTCCAATGGTCTTAGGCGACCCTGTGAAAGGGTTGTTCGACCCCCAAAGGGGTCGCGACCCACAGGTTGAGAACCGCTGCTCTAGAGAAAGCTCCAAGGCTCCCAGGCCCAGGGTGCCTGCAGTGGCCTTCCCTGAACCAAAACGCTTCAGCATCAGTGGGGCCCCCTGGGAAACTGCGCAGACTCACCGACCCACACACCTGGTGGGCAGAGCCTCGTGTGGAAGGAAGGCACCAAGAAATACATGAGTTTAGGAGAACTAAAAGCTATAAATAGGTTAGAGTGGGACTGAGGTTTTGCCTGTCTTAGTTTCTACACACTGGGGACAATCCTACAGTGCATGAGTTAGCCTTTTTTCATCCATAAAGTTTATCAGTCAGGTATGTCGCTTGGGAATAAGAGGAAACTAATTCTTACCAACTAGTCCATCACTGAGGGAAAGAAGAACTGGTCAGGGAAACCCAAAGCTAAGAAAGAGTTTTATTAGATCACTAGACAGCAATGGATTGCCTGATTATATGGACCCACCGATTGCTATTCTAGTGATTAGCAGCCCAAATCATACACATATACATTTTTTTAAAAAATTATAATGTAAGCTTCTTTTAAGCATTATAGAATGATGTCTTACCAAGCAAGAAGAGCAAAATTTCTTGTTAAGATGATTCAGACAGAAAGACCTGAAATCATTGGTCTAAGTACTGTCAAAACAGCCACTGCTTCCCTCCATAAGCGGAGTGGAATTGGGCTTTACTCTGTGGGATTCGGTTAATTTTGCACTTGGGCTTGGAAGAACTGGGCTGCACATTCATACCATTGCCTGGGCCATGCTTGGTGGCTAGAACGCTTTAAGAACGGCAACCTTTCTCCAGAACTTTCTTTTGAGTGACATCTGGGGTGAATTAGATTTCTGTTCAGGCCCGGCTTTAGCTACAGATGTGGAGGTGTAAATGTGCTTTCCAGGAACTGTCGATTATATGGTCATGATGCAGACCACTTTTATTAGGAGCTCAAGTACCACATTTCCAGAAATATGAAGAATGACAGCGAGGAAAAAAGCCTTTAGAGCTTAAATTACAACCACATCTAATGAACTCAGAGGTGCTTTTCACTTACGAGGGTATTGCTTTTCAACTCCTGTAGCTTAAATGAATCTAGTGATCATAACAGTAAATATGGGTTCCAAAGGTATCCCAAGAGGTATCATTAGTCCCATATTACATCCTTTTCTAATTTGTGCACTTTCCATGTTTCAGGGTTTCACGGGACTGCTGAAACCCCAGAATTTCATGTTTCCCTCAGCAGTCTACAATAACCCTTACTCTGAATGACATGTATTATTTCCTCGGCAAACATGTGATGTGGGGAGCTTAGTAAAAGATTTATTAGAAGAAACGGCTCGATGTTTTATTTCCTCCCTTAATTGAATACATTATTGCTCTGTGTTTAGAAATGCTGTGTTGATGTATTGCACCTCTGAACAACTATGCACATGCCATCTGTACAGGAAGGGTTATTAGACTACAAATCAGGATACAGATGTTGGAGGAAATGCAATGTATGCTAAGTCATAATACATTACAGCACATTGTAAATCTATAAATCACGGTGGTCCAGCAGGTTTTTACTTTTAAAAAATTAGATATTGGTACTTATGAAAATGAAGAAACTAGAAGCCCTCTCTTCCATCATACATATGGTGGATAGGTAAAGTGATAAGCCGCCGAGGTGGCTGCTATGTTCCTGTAGATGGGAAAAGGACTAAGTAACTTCAAAAGGAGAATCTCGCCTTCTTATTCCTTATACTAGTATAAAAGATCCATAGTTAAAGTAACACTCAAAAGCGAACACGCAGATAAGTCTTCTGGGAGTGCAGATGATCACATCTGTATCGATCTAGTTCACAATTTTAAATCTCACCTTCTTATTCCTTAATAGTAGTGCAAAAGATCCATATTTAAAGTAACACTCGAAAGCAGGTAAGTCTTCCGGGAGTGCAAATGATCACATCTTTATCGATCTAGCTCACAGATTTAAATTTTCATCCATTTATTCAAAGAGCATTTATTGAGTACCTGTTATTTGTTAGATGATACTATGCTCTAGGGTTTTATTAAAATGAGATTCACTTGTATTATTTTGCTGCAAGGGCAGCTGTTGAACTTTCCTTTCTTTCTCTAACTATGTCAAGTTCAGGCCTAATATGAACAGACTGCCTCCAGAAAGTTTACAAGGCTACACCAACTACCTCTTTGGTCAAAGGACTAACAGATGAAGCTTGGCCACTGCAGCTGGGAGAATTGCTTTCCTGAGAGATGATGTGTTATTCTTCCATTCGATTCTCAAAACTATAACTCAATTGTATCAATCTTAAATAAATAAAATCTAGGATGTTCACACTTTCGAGAGGGATTAGTGTTCTGTAGATGTATTGATCTTCTGCACCCTTCTTAAAGCATCTGGGGGAATCATTAACAACACTTTCTTCTGATCTACTTGCCTGTCATCTGAGGCTCTTCCAGCTCTCTACAAATCTCTTTGCGCTTTATTCACCATGCTTATTCTATAGATAAAGACCTAACATTACTGGCGTTTATGATCGGGAGACTTAAGACTTTAAGAATTAGATTAGATCTACATCTTAAATAGGGTATAGATTTTCAAGACAAAGCAATCTTTTCTTTCCCTGGAAATATTCAGAAAAGAGTCTGCCTTGGGTCAAGCATCACAGAAGACGATGATTCAAGAAACCACTGTAAAAATGCACATATCACCAGGAAAAGAAGAACATCTTACTACCCGTTAAACAGAGTCAAGCAGATGATTATTATTAACCATATATCACATATGGATAGCAATTAAGTTGCAAGGGACTGTCATATACACTGTACTATCTCATTTCTCACATGAAGGAGGGTATGTATTCATTCACGCCTCAAATAGTTCATGAATGCCTACTAGATGCCAGGCATCACACTATAGTGCATAAGACACATTCTCAGCAAGCTTACTTTCTAGTCGAAGAGTAAAATGTAAGCCACTTAGATCATCTAACATGCTATAATGCAGACATGATGAAGTACTGAGGCAATACGGGGTTACCGGTATTATAGCCTCATTTTACAGAAAAGGAAACTGGTCAGTAGTATTAATATTGATAGTACAGGGTAGTTTAAACAATTATATGAGAAACTGTATCAAAGTACTTAGTACAAAGCTAGTCCATAGGAAGAACTCCATAAATGTTATTACTGCAGAGGTATCATGGACTAATAGGAACATGGACTCCATGAAACTTTTTGGCTTGGATCTTAGCTGGTATACTTCTTAGATGTGTGGCCTTGGGAGAGTTGTATAATCAAATCTAGATCTGTTTCCCAAGGGCTAAGATGGGAAGAACAATTGTAACCATTTCCAAGGGTTGTTATTGTGAAATAGTTGTGAGGATTAATTTGACATACATGATCAAAGCTGGGAGGAGGGCTAAAAATTTTAAATCACATCCAGCTTCTAGCCGACTTCTCATAAAACAGCGCTATGTGGCCCTGAAGCGTGATCCCTTCTGCTTCCCTGTGGAGAGGAGAGCCTCGACAAAGAGTGCAAGGTAAGAGAAAGCAGCAAAGAACATTTGGCATCTTGAGAATTAAGGGGGGAATTGGCCCAAATGGAGGGGGCCCAAAAGAGAAGAGAGCATGGAACTGGGGGTGAGGGGAGGATGTAAATGGGTCAGAGTGGGCCAAGCAGAGGGAAACGGCTCTGAGAAGACAGGAGGAATATGTCATCCACACACCTGTACTTTTTCCGGAAAGAGATAATATTTCCAATAGGTCTGATCCATATTTTGCTAAGTGGGGCATTCTTTTTTTGTTGTTGTTAAATAATTCTTAAAATGTTATGAATAGAGCTTAACTAAGCAAGTGTATCCAAAGTAGTCTACTAATGACCTTTGAAGATGTTTAGTAGAAACATATGCTCTTTTGCCTCATTTGGGTTCCCACAAGGGAACTGTTGGACATGAAATAGAGCCTGTAATGCTCTATAATATGTCCCATGAGACCTACAGGGTTTTCATATTTACTACTTTTCATTCATTTATTTTTTGAATGAGTGATTTCAATGTTCTTTCTTTACATGATGGGATAGGAAGTGGCTGAAAACAGAGTCCATATACGATCCTCAAAGTGAACATGACCTAACAATGTGACTAGTAAGAGCGGCAGTAATAGAACTAAGGGAAGTCCATTGTCTCCTAAGTAGTAGCCACTCTGATAAACCCCTCAAAACACCTTGCTATATTATTTTTGAAGCATGTCTTCTCTTGGTAACTGACCAATAAACAATCATGGAGTTTTGGAGCTAAAAGGGAAGATCAAATAATTTAATCCAATCCCCTTATTTTATTATTTTTTATTTTTAACTTTTAAAAAATATCTTTATTGTTGAAAGTATTACATATTCCCGCTTTTTTCCCCCATTGACCTCTTCTCGCCCACCCCAGGCCTTCACCACCCTCTTGTCTGTGTCTATGGGTTATGCATATATGTCTACTAGTTCTTTGGTTGATCTCTTCCCACCCACCCACCCCCGCCTTCCCTCTGAGATTTGACAGTCTGTTCCTTATTTTAGACTTGACAGTATTTAATAGCCATATATAGTAAGGGTACTTCTGTCTTAATTCAGAAACAAGAGGACAATAATTGCAAACTCTTATTGAACATTTATGGTGGGTCAAGCACTCATTGTATTATTTCTTTCTTCCCTCACAACAACCCTGTCCAAAAAGTCCTATTTTACGAAGAAAAAAAATCTCCATTTAGGTCATTCAGCTAGAAGAGCCAGAAATTAATAAAGCTCTAGGTTTGAATGAAATCAAAGCATACGCCCTTAATTACTAATACTGTCTGAGATGACTCAGTAGAAAGGATGCTTGGGCTCTAGCACCAACTTTCATGGTAACCTGAGACATGGTTTTGGGAAATCACCGCCTCTCTGGTTCTCAGTGTCCTGATACTGCTAGAAAGAGGAATTGCTTCCATCCAGTGTGTCCCACAGTATAACTGTGTGTGTGAGATGAAATGATAGAGATTAGAGTTATTTTTAAGGTATTTTACAAATGTAAGGATAGGTCTAAAACTGGAAAATAAAACAGTGGAGTACAAAGAGACATCTCTACAAGGAAGAAGGTATGTGGCTGGTTCAATAGCAGAAAATCAGTCCATTCGCTTGTCAACATTTTTACTCACTAGTGGGCATGGAAATGTCAGCTGTGACTCAATGTAAAAGCAGTTCTCAAATGAGGACAGGAAGCTTTGTTTTCTGGACAACTGAGCTACTCTACGACCGAGTTCAGAATTAGGCCTCCGTTCACCCACAGGGCAGACAGTGCGGGTTCATGGCAGGGTTCTCAACCTCAGCCCCACTGACCTTGTGGGCCAGATCATTCTTTGTTGTGGGGGGCTGTCTTGTGCATCGCAGGGTGTTTAGCAGCATCCCTGACATGTACCCACTCGATGCCAGTCGCACCACACACACAAATTGTGACAATCAAAAATATCTCAGATATTGCCAGAAGTGCTCCCTCCTCCTCTCGGTTGAGAAACACTGCAGTAGAACATTACAGTAACTCCATAGGAATGGATGTGAACTGAGGGAAAGAAAAAACTAAGCACATTATTTTAAATACTATGAAATTATGAGGATTAAAAAATATATATGCCCCAAGTAGACAATTACCACATTATCTACTACCAAGGTGAAACCAGTCATTACGAAATAGCATTGTCATACAGCAGGAAAATTAGTAAATAGGTATCTGAAGAGAAAAAGAGAATAGAACATTAAAAACAAAACAAAAAAAAGACAGGATGGGGGATTTATTGCGATAACATACCATACAACTCACCCATTTAAAATGTACAATTCATTGATTTTTAATATATTCATAGAGCTGTACAACCATCACTACAATCCAATTTTAGAACAATTTCAGAGAATGGGGGAGTTTTCACCTGTGGTTTCATTGCTGCCAGTTTAAGGGGTCTCTGTTCTTGTACTAGAGAATACTGGAAGCCTTTCTCCAGAAATAAACATCCTAACCAGCAATCACCAAGTGGCTGATTAAAATGTGAGCATAGCCCTGACCAGGTGGCTCAGTTGGTTGGAGCACTGTCCCATACACCAAAAGAGTTGCAGGTTCGATCCCCGGTCAGGGCACATATGGGAGACAACCAATCAAGGTTTCTCTCTCACATCGATATCTCTCTTTCTCTTTCTCTATGTCTATGTCTATCTCTATTTCTCTTTCTATTTCTCCACCTCTCCTTCTTCTCTCTCAGATCAATTTAATAAAATTAAAAAGTGAGTATATTTTACTCTTTGAGAGCCTAACTTCCTGTGGGAAAATATATATATGGTCTCTCCTCTTTTATTACCTCTGGAATTAAACTGGTTATGTTGTAGGCTAAATTTATTACATTTGGGAACATTTGGAGGAAAAGATTCTTTAAGTTAAAGCACTTTATATGTAATTACGGATTTCTGCTGTCCATCATTATCACTAAGATGACTCATAACTAGTGTAGCATGTCTAGGCCAGTTCAGATCTTTGGCAGCAATAATAAAATCCTTTTAATTGTCAAGCTCCAATAGGTGACCCTTCGACAAAGGCACTTATTGTTTGTTCTATTAGCTGAAACCAGTCTTTGCATACGTGGACACACAAGCTTGCAACATGGAAATTTTTATTCTAAGTTAGGTGCTATATTTTGCATATGAAACAAAAGCTGTTTAAGTATATGTGGGAAATTCAAATGTATTTCCTTCATAAAGAACATTAATCTGTAAACAAAGGTCTAATTTGAGATTGTGTAAAAAAGGCAAGCACATACCCTCTGATATGCTGCTCAGTCCTCTCCCCTCCTCACCCCGTCCCAAAACTCTTGTGAACAAAAAGTTGTCATAGTACTTGAACCTGATAGAATAAGAATGGTATTTCAACAAAAGATTAAATGCTAAGAAATTCTCTCCAAAAAAACAAGTCATTCATTTATTCCTAAATCAATATGCCAGCAAAAACAAGACTATATTTGATCTGGCAAACCCTCCCATGCTTTCAGATCCGATGAAAAAGGAAAAGGAAAAAAAAAAGAATTCTCCCATATTCTTTATGCATAACAAGAGCACTCATTAGATGATGTTTGTTTATATGCGATGATGGCAGAGTGTTTATTTTAGATTGGTTCAGTGCTTGGCATTGGAAAGGCAGTGTTCCAGAGTCTTCCCCCAGTTCAATCTTAAACAACAGTCCTTTTAGTCTTCCATGTACTAACTTGGCTCAAACTGTGCCATGAATTAGTTTTGTATGAAGGCTACCATAAAAAAAAAATTACTACAGAATGCTCCACTGGCAGTTAGAGCCAGTACAAGCTAATGCAAGCAAGTTACGCAAGTTAAAATAAACAGCAGAGAATTGGGTGTGAAAAAATATTAATCAGGTATATCCATCTGACTGCTATAACTTTAAAACATCTGCAGAGTAAAGCCAGTTTTTGTCAAGGTCACTTACTGTTCAGAAAAAGCTTTTCAACTTCAACAAAAATATCCAAGAAACAAAATAAGGGTGAAAAATAACATTCAAATAGGAGTGTTTCGTTTTATGCCACTTGTAAGAGGCAGGGTTTTCAACCTTAATGTGAGCTTCCCAGGTCTTTCTTCCTCTCTCCAGGCGCTGTTCTGCTAAGTCTTAGGCCTTCAGACAAAGAAGATATTTTAAAAATGAATGATCACCCATATCGCTGACACGCTCAGAGCCGAAGTGGCTGTCACTGGAGGACGTCTCACAACCTGCTTGTCCCCAGACAGTTACCCGACAAGCATTCCTTGGAATGTGAAGACTCTCCTATTCCCATGACGCTGGGGCAGTATGTCTTCAGAAAGCCCTTGTCACATAGACATATGCGGTCTGTGAAGATAGACACCACGTGCTATTTGTTAGGATCTTCCCTCTCGGTGTCCATTTTACTCACCTTCTGTTTGGAGAGATTAGATAGCTAAACACATTTCTTCAGAACACAGACTCTGGAGTCAACACTTGGCCTCGTCACTTAACCTAGTTGTGTGACTCTGGTCAGTTTATCCCAGTGGTTGGCAAACTGTGGCTCGCGAGCCACATGCGGCTCTTTGGTCCCTTTCACAAAATACCGACTTCTGGGCATGGGCCACGAAGTTTCAATTGCATTGTACGCGCGCGTCCGCACGTGATATTTTGTGGAGGAGCCACACTCAAGGGGCCAAAGAGCCGCATGTGGATCGCGAGCTGCAGTTTGCCGACCACTGGTTTATCCTATCTAATAAAGAGGGAATATACTAATTGACTTCCCCGCCCTCAAAGATGGCAGCACCCACAGCCAATAAGGAGGGAATATGCTAATTGACCACCACGCCCTCAAAGATGGCGGTGCCCACAGCCACAAGATGGCTGCACCCAGTCCCCTCAGCCCTGCCAGAGCAGCAGGCATGTGGCAAGGCTGGGCCCTCCCCCAGGCAGGCTCGGCCATTCCACGTGCCTGCCTCTGGTGACCCCCAGGCCCCTCAACCCCCCAGCCGCCCAAAGCCGCCCGAGGCTCAGGTAACCAGGGCCGGCCAAGGCTTGCACTGCCAGCAGTAGCAGCAGCAGAGGTGTGATGGGGCATCACCTTCCCCTGATAGCCAGGTCGCCTCCCGCCCCTGAGGGCTCCTGGACTGTGAGAGGGGGCAGGCCGGGCTGAGGGACCCCCCTCTCCAGTGCATGAATTTTCATGCAGGGGTCTCTAGTCTATAATAATAAAAGCATAATATGCTAATTAGACCGGACATCCTTCTGGCCGACCTTCCGGATGAAGCTGGGGCTACAAGGGAAGCCCGGGTCCCGGGTGCCAGAGGGAAGCCGGTGCCGGCAGCCAGGAGAAGGAAGGCCTGCTCTTGCATGAATTGCGTGCATCGGGCCTCTAGTAGCCTTTCCCAGAACACTAGGGAAATACTATACAAGTGACAGACACAGACATTGAGCTTATTGGAATGGAAGAACAAAATGATGGGCTGCTAGTTCCTAACCAGGCAATTGGAGCAGTCCACAGTTCCTGGGTATTTGTGGCCCTAGTCTAGGAAGGTCAACAAAGTTTCTCAACTATAAAATAAGGACAATACTAATAGTACTTATTTCAAAGAGTTTTTAGGAGGATTAAATGAGATAAAAATATAAGGTACCCAGCACATGACTGGCACACAAGAAGAGCCTGATATATATTATCTATTTTTGTTCTTAGATAATTATGAGGCTCTGGCAGCAGGAAGTGAGAAGGAAAAAAGAGGTAGGAGACCACCCAAGGCAGTGGGGTGTGTACTGGCTGGAGAATCTTTTATCTCTGATTTACAGTGAGAAAGAAAAGAACCACTGGGATTCTGCAATGGATGCATTAGAGCAAATGATTAGCCCGGGACACCCAGCTTAAGGTGGCAAAGTCCTGTGGATCCTGTTACACTGAGTTTCCAGGACTCCCCCTACCCCCAGTCTGGATGTGTAGCCACTTGGGGATCCATTGGCACATGAGCCCAATATTGAGTCTTCTCTGAGCTACAGCTGTTTCTCTCTCCCCTGGTAACAAAACTCCAACCTTTGTTCAGGTTGTTGGCAGAGATACCTGGGTTTCAGGAAGGTTAGGTCCCTCCCTACCTCTACCACAGGGAATGAGCTGAAATAGGTCTAAATCAGTCATAGTAACTCCTTCCTCTTCTTCAGGGATTGGCCAAAGAGTGGGCAGATGACCCAATTCTGGCCAATGAGACATACTGTAAGTCCACTAGAGACGACTCTTTTCCATATATATATATGATTCCACAAGGAGGACATTTCTACTTGTCCTCCTACTTTCTGTCCTAAAAACGGATGTGATAGCTACCACCACAGCAGCTGTATTCTGGCCAGGAAAAAGAGAAAGGAGTTGGCCCAGATATCATTAGATCAACACAGGTAAACTGCCTACCCCCAGACTTCATGTAACAAATATGAAATCCCATTTGTTTAGGCCTCTCCAGATGAATGTTCTATTCCTTACAGTCAAATGCATTCCGATACAGTGCTTTGTCTGCTTATCTCTTATCACTGCCTGAACCACCTAAGAGATGGGCTCAAGCCATGCTTTCTACTTTATTTGAACAAGGATATTAATACTCAACCAGAAGAAACCAGTCTGTTGACCTGCTGCTCTAATGTAAAAGAACTAATCATATCCTGCAATAAGAATGTTGCACCCAACTGGTTTCTCAGTTGAAAACCCAGGTTAAGCAGAAAGGTAAAACCAAATAGTCTCTTATCTACTTGCTTCTCATCTCTCACTCGGCAGCATGTAGCTTCAAAGAGACATCAAAGAATGCCACTCCATCATTTCTGACAGGACCACATTTGGGATGTAAAAATATGCTGAAATTTTGTAACTCTTTGGGCTCCTTGAGCAAGGTGGGATGAGCCACTTGTGTATCTATGGCCTTTTCTCCTCTGTCATCTGCCACCACCCTCTCAGACATCAGTTGCCACAAGCAATCATCATCCTTATTACTGCAATGCCTTACATATGGATGCTGACTGACAATATCTCAGCATGCTTCTATAAATATTCTCTCCCTGAAGGTTCACAACTCTGCCGCTTACCAGTTCTATCAGCCCCATAAAAAGTATTGTAGAGATTCTGAGGGAAGAAATCCTCATTTTTAAAGAGAGATGTCATTTTCTTCCTTCCCTAAGTCTAGCTCTGCTTCAGGCACTACTGACCTCCTGCTATCTACTGAGCACCACTCCACTCCTGAACCAATTATGACCCAGAAGCGAGAGGCCGGGTCCCTAAACTGCTTGGTTCTGGAATTAGCCTTGCTGCCTATAGCAAATTAAAAATTCACATGTTGCTCTAGCCCAGTGATTCTCAACCTTCTGGCCCTTTAAATACAGTTCCTCATATTGTGACCCAACCATAAAATTATTTTTGTTGCTACTTCATAACTGTAATGTTGCTACTGTTATGAATCATAATGTAAATATCTGATATGCAGGATGGTCTTAGGCGACCCCTGTGAAAGGGTCATTCGACTGCCAAAGGGGTCGCAACCCACAGGTTGAGAACCGCCGCTAGCCAGTTTGGCTCAGTGAATAGAGTGTTGGCCTGTGGACTGAAGGTTCGATTCCAATCAAGGGCACATGCTCGGGTTGCAGGCTCGATCCCCAGTAGGGTGCATGCAGGAGGCTGCTAGCTGATCAGTGATTCTCTCTCATCATTAATGTTTCTATCTCTCTCCCCCTCTCCCTTCCTCTCTGAAATCAATAAAAAATAAATTTTAAATTTTCTTATCACATGTTGCCCTGGCTGGTGTTGCTCAGTTGTTAGAGTGTCAACTTGTGCACCAAAGGGTCCTGAGTTCAATTCCCAGTCAAGGGCACATACCTGGGTTGGAGGTTCAATCCCTGGCCCTGGTTGGGGGCTTGAGCAAGAGACAACCAATCAATGTGTCTATCTATCTATCTATCTATCTATCTATCTATCTATCTATCTATCTATCTCTAACTCTATCTCCTCCTCTAAGTCCCCTCTCCCCTCTTTCCCTCCTTGGTGAGGATTAAAAACAAACAAACAAAACCCATAATCCAACTATATGCTACCTACAAAAGCCAAGGGACTTCTTGTTTAATGGGTATAGTTTCAGTTTGGGAAGATAAAACTTTTGTAGATGGGTAGTGATAATGGTTGCACAGCATTAAAAGTACTTAATATTACAAAAATGTACATTTAAAAATAGTTAAGATAGCAAATTTTGTTATGTGTATTTTACCACAATAAATAAATTAAGGAGAAAGTGAATGAAGTATTGATACAGAATACTGCAACATGGATGAATCCTGAAAACATGATGCTAAGTGAAAAAGGCCAGACACAGCTTATATGATTCCATTCGTGTAAAATGTCCAGAATAGGGAAATCCATCAAGACAGAAAATAAATTAGTGCCTGTCAGGGGCTGGGGGAGGAAGAATGGAGAATGACTGCTAATGGGCACAAGGTTTCTCTTGGGGTGACAAAAATATTCAGAAAGTCCATAGGAGTGGTAGTTATGCAACGCTGTGAATACACTAAATACCACACAATGGACACTTCAAAAGAATGAATTTTCTGATATGTGAATTATATCTCAATAAAGCGGTTACATAAACAAAACGACCTTTCTCTTCACAATGTTTCTAGAGCTAGAAGACTAATGTAAGATGAGGCTGAGACAGAAACTTCGGCCTTCTCCTTCCTCCCCCAGTGGTCTCCCCAGTACTCAATCACTCTGTCACTGCCACCCCCAGGCACTCACCTGCTCCATCAGCCCCCAGGAACAGTAACAGGTACAAAGGCAACAGAAAATCACTTTACCGAGTTGCCACTCCTGGGTCCCAATTAGGTTAGAGACAAACTCTGTCCCCGGAACTGCTGCCTCTGCCTTGGCTTTGTCTAGGAAAACTTTCTCCTCATAAATCACAGTAATGCAAACAGGAAATATAAATTCTTTCATGTTGTCTATGAACTAATGTTTCATTTGGCCTTTAATATTTTCTTAGAGATAATGGCAATCTGAGTTACGAATTTTTTATTTTCGTGCCATTTAGACTATAACGCGTTCATTTTTTCCTCTTACTGCTGACCAGTGAAAACTCCTTTCTTACAAAATATAGATGTCTTTGCGATGTTCCTAAGATATTCTAACTTTCAGAGCCACCATATATCCATCTTTGCTTTTCAACAACTAATCCTCAGAAAGGGGAAAACAAGATAATCCCTTATTTAAATGATTGCTGGAAGAGAATTAGTACAGAATAGCAGGCAACTCTCAGAATTCCATCATTCAGAACCTGCAGAATTTTTAAAATAATATTTCAGAAAAATAAGTACTTTAATATTTGAACAGCAATTTTCTGCCTCTTTTAGGCTTCCGTGGTTGAGTCTTACTGCATGCCAGACACTTCACAATATATTTTCTCATTTCATTCTCATTCCAATTCTTCGGTCAACTCAGGAGACTTCCAGTCTGGGCAAGGACCAAGAGTAGAAAAAGAGGGCGGTCATCTGGGAACTGAGTTAGTGGTACCTTTCTCTCGGTTTGCTATACTGCCTGAAATTCCATCATTAGGTTTTAAAGGCTCTTCTGCCTGGTTTTAGAAAGTAGATCCTCCGTAAGCCATAATCAAACATGATCTCAGTCTCATTGATTCTGGGAACTCAGACTAAAAAGAAGAGAACCCGAGGCTGAATCCTGCAGTTGGGCCCAAAAGGCTGTCTCCGTGTGAGGATCATTGGTCATAACTCCTATTTCCTAGGAGACCCAGGCAAATCTGCAGTCTACAAGGTCAGGGTGGCTTTCGGAGCCCCTGTTTTCTTGCTAGTTCATCTCCTACCTGCTATTTCACTGGCTTCAGCAAAAGACTTTTTACAACCTCTGTCCACCCCTCACTAACGATCAGAGTGTTTCAGTGATTTGCCCAATATCATAGAGTAAGTGGTAGAACCAGGATTTGAACCCTCACCAAGATGTTCTTACCACTCAATGTTTTTTCTCACCCTAGTAATACATTTCCAAGCAAAGTTTAGGAAGTAACCCAAGAATGTTTTGTTTGATGTACCCCCAATTACTTACTTGACTTTCTGAATACTATTTCCCTAAATGAATTCTCAAATATGACTTTCGGATGCTTTATTTTTACCCAGGTGAAAAATGACTAAATTGCTGGCTTTCTCTGAATACCATCAGTTTAATAAAAATCAATAATTTAAACTAAAACAATGAAGATTTAACCTTGGAATTTCAGGCACTATTGAGGATGAAGGCGAGTCCCAAGTATGACTAATGGATTTAGAAGAAATATGTTAACCTTGGAAAATATCAAAGACCCTTCAGCAAACTGATACATCCTTTCAGAATTGTATCCCTAGAAATAAAAGTGTGACTCAAAGAGAATTTTTCCATGATCCTAATTTAAATCAGTAAATGAATGGGTTCAAGTCCCCATAACATAGACCATTTGATGGGATATTTTATCAAAAAATAGAAGAAGAAAAAACAGCATTGCTACAGTGTTTCAGAAAGTGAAATAAAAAGGATCGTTGCTGGCTGACATTCTTTATTCTTGATTTAAAGAAAAGAGAGGGGGGAAAGCCCTGCTTTTTAAATTCTTCTCAGTCTAGTTTCCTTGACAAACCTGTTTGATGGGCATCAGAGACCTGAAGCAGAGCTTGCAGGGAAAAAGTGGCCATCATTCATGCTTCATTGGATTTCTATGACAGAATGATCACATTCTGCAGAGCCTGGCATAAGCACATCATTATTAAGCCTTGCTTTAGCATTTCTTAACTGATCACGGATGCTGTGGTCCTCGGTGGCTCCTCTCTGCTGGCACTGTTTGTAGTTGTTTGACCTTTTCTCAGTGGATAATCCACACAAAAAGGCCTAATTACTTCCCCAGCTTTGACCAGCCAGCAGTGTGAATAATCAATGACACTCATTTAGGTATTGCACAATCAGATGCTTATGGTGTTTAAAGAACATTTTTCCATTGACCTGCCACAGCTGTAGGACAATTACAAGCAGTAAAGCTGCTGTTGTAATCACAAGATGACCAAGTGACCTTGCGGGTTTAAAGTTGATGGCTGGGGCCTTGACTGGAGCATAGTCACATTACAGGACATATTTTGAGAAAGAAAGGAGGCTTCATTGTATGCTAATGTGACATGCTGAGCCCCAAGAGCAATGTGCTGAAATATTGACAAATCAGAAGACTCATATTGGCAGGTAAATTCAGTATTTGTATCCCTGGCTTCAGCTACTTCTTCCTTTTGGTACATATAGTATGCAAATAATATTGGGGGAAGGGAGTTGAATTCTAGGCAAACCTCTTTCTACACTTTTTCTTAAAGTAAACATGAAAGTTAAATGGAAGAAAGAAGCTTTCCTATATAAATAGATACATAAAGATTCCTACGATGTTAAAATGTTTTAACATATTCAAATTACAATTAATCCTTATCCACTCTCACGCCACACTTTCCTCACAAAGATCACTATTAAAAAGATAGGAAGTTGCGCTGGCCAGTGTGGCTCAGTTTGTTGAGCGTTGTCCTGTGCACCTAAATGTCGCCAGTTCGATTCCTGATCAGGGCCCAGGTTGCAGGTTTGATCCCTGGTCAGGGTGCATAGCATATGGGAGGCAGCCGACTGATGTTTCTCTCTCCCTCTCACTTTTTCTCTCTCTAAAATCAATAAAATAACAAAGATATGAAGTCTGGGGTTCTTTGAAATTCTGACTAGTTATCAAACTACATATAAAGCTGAATTATAAAATAAGTTATAGGAAAATGGAATAGGACAACATCTTCAAGAGTGCATTCCTGGGAATACTACTCCATGGAAAATCCTTTGGAAACAAGGAGTCGCCATCTAATAAATTCAGCAAATGCAGCATAGTACCGTCCTCTTGGAGATTTACAAGGCACGTTAGCATATCAAAGGTTCTGGAATGTGTTTCTCCAAACAGCTTTGGGTAATACTAATATATAGGGTGTTTTGTTTTTTTCCCCTATTGCCATCTTATAGGAAAACAAAATTTGTAAATATTTGTTCTTGGCTCAGAGTGTCAATGAGTAGACTCTCTACTTCACTTTTGAATTCTCTTGAGATTTTCATAAAGTTCCCTTAAGATTTTCATAAGGTTGTATACTTACTTATGAAAAGGAACACAAAGTAAAATCAATTAAAAGGGAAAAAGGCAAGAAAACAAATTGGCAGGACAATAAAACAGTTATGTTCCTGGCAGGAAAGATGAAAGAGGAAGGAAAGAAAGTATCCTGCATGGAGGATACAAGAGAAGAGAGTCTGGGAGAGGAAAATGTCCCAGAGAAAAGAAAAGGAGGGGAAGGTCAGAAGTAATGGCGCACACCATGCTCTCTGTTTCTAAACTGGAAGGCTGCCCTGTTTTAATCTGGCAAAAGAAGGCAGACCAGCTCATCGGCATGCAATTGATGATTCACCCAGCCTGCTGTCAGAGGCGGCCCTGTCTAACGACACAGTAAAGAATGAGGGAAAACAGGCAAAACACAGTGGGGAAGGCAAGCAGGCAAATCCCCGAAAAAACACACACCGCGAAAAGATTACGCATTGGAGGGTGTGATCTTCACTGATCCCGAGGGAGCTAAAGCTTTCACGTTAGGGGCTCCTGGGAGATGTAAGCCAAGTTTTTACCGATCCTGGAAGAATCTGATTCATAGTGTTTACAGAGAACGGCTGTGTTTTAACCATTACTGTTCATCTCAGCAGGCATCACTGTGTTGTCCTTTAGGGAAAGGCATGCTCGAGTGATATTTATCACTCTTTCCTTATTCATGCTTATTGCTTTGTTGGAAACTGAGATCTATAATTGTCTGGATTCTGCAGGATGAGGGGAGATCTTGCCCCTTATTCTGCAGCACTTTCTTTCAAGGACCCAGTAACTGTGCAACTGGTTCCAGTTTGCAATACGTCTGGAAATTTTTCCAGCCTTTGGAATCCACTGATTTCCTCCCCAAACATTACTTCTTACATGTTGCCAAACTGTCAAGGATATGAGGTTATTACTAAGGTCAGTGGTGACAGGCAGTCAGAAACATAAGGGAGCGGGTGTTGGGAGGCAGGGATAGCAGCTTCAGGTACGTTTACCCATGAAAATTGCTGAATAAGTAATTTCTTTGGCAATTCTGAAAAACTCAACCTCGTAATTAAAGGCGTTCCAGTGAGTGGGGCAAGACTCACTGTGGGAGACGCGTTCAGAAGAATTGCTACCCTGAGTCACACATTTCACCTTCAACCCCACTATGCTTGTACATGGCCTTCATATAAGTGGTAGCATTTTAGATCCCATCCTAAGTCTAGGCCAGAAAATTTCTACAAGAATAAACTAAGAAGAAAAAGGTTGAGAAAGCACACACCCAGGAAATAAAAAATATATATGAATATCTGGCTTCATACTGAATCCCTGAATACCAGGGATGTGAAATTTTGAGACCTAGGAGATGGGATATGTACTACGTGCAGCAAGTTTTTAATGCTTTGTGGATGAAGAAACAGAGGCACAGAGAAGTTAGATGACTTGACAAAGATCATAGTATGTAGCAGAGTAGACCATAGAGCTGATCTAAATTTAGTGCTTTTGATTTCCACTGTAACACAGTTCTCCTAAAAAAAAAAAAAAAAAAAAATCCTCTGTTCATTATAGCGTATAAATCATGTGACACATATACCAAGACATTTGCAGATATAGCAATCAAACTTTCATGTCATTCTTTTTAGTATAAGAAAATACCAGGAGGAGAAATCAAGATGGTGGCATAGGTAAACACCAGAGTTTACTGCCTCGAACAACCACTTCAAAAATATAACTAAAAGACAGAACAGACATCATCCAGAACCACAGGAAGGCTGGCTGAGTGGAAGTTCTACAACTAGGAGGAAAGAGAAAAACATACCGAGACTCAGAGGAGGCGCAGTGCTGAAGTAAAATACTAAGGTGTGGAGTGCATGCGGAGCGGGCTGGTGGCTGAGGGTGCGGTTGTCGTTTTAAATCGGGAGGGAGTCTCGGGCTCTGAGCTCCAGTTCCGGCTGAGTCTCTAGGGACCCAGACTCATACGGGAGAATCGGGACTGTCTGGCATCGCTCAGAACCCTAGGGCAGCTTTCTCTCCGTGGGGCTTGCAGCAATTACTGGGACACTGAGAAGCAGAGCCTCTGAGGGCAAGACTGAGAGCAGCCATAATTGCTAACCCTGCCCTGTTGATCCCGTGGGACCCGCCCCGTCCAAGCCCTGCAGGGAGACTTTTGCTGGATAGCCTCAGGCAAAGGCTAGATTAGCACCTCCGTAGAGATCCAGGAGCCAGGAAGCCCAGAGGTCAGAGTGGGACCATCCAGTTTGCAGCTCTGTGGAACCATAAAAGACACACTCAGGGGGCAGACTCAGTGAGCACCAAAGCCCCATCGAAGCAAGTCTAGCCCCAGAGGGGTGTCTCCAGCACAGAAGTTCTCCCACTGCAGACACAGCTGATTCTCACAGCCAATTGGCCTGGAGGTCAATTTCTCACAGTGATAACTACAATAATCAAGGCTTAACTACAACAAGACTGTGCACAAAGCCCGCAAGGGGGTGCACCAAGAGTGTCTACCTCAGGTAATTGGGACACTTAGCACAGAAAGGCACTCTATCGACACAGCGAAGCATAAAAAATGCCGAGACAAAGAAACAGGACACAAACGACAGAATTGGAGGAAAGCAAACTGTTGGATATAGAGTTCAAAACCACACTTTTAAGGTCTTTAAAGAACTGTCTAGAAGCCGCCGATAAATTTAATAAGGCCCTCAAAAAGACTGGTGAGACTGCTGATAAATGTAGTGAGATCCTCTATGTTGTGATAAAGAACCAACTATAAATTAAGCATACACGGACTGAAATAAAGAATATTATACAGGCTCCCAACAGCAGACCAGAGGGTCGCAAGAATCAAGTCAAAGATTTGAAATACGAGAGAAGCATCGAGAGAACCAAGATGGCGGCATCGGTTAACGCCGGAGTTTGCTGCTTTGAACAACTACTTCAAAAGTGAAACTAAAAGACTGAAGGGACATCACCCAGAACCACAGGAACGCTGGCTGAGTGGAAGTCCTACAATTAGGAGGAAAGAGAAACGCATACGGACACTCAGAGGAGGCGCAGTGCTGAAGTCAAATTCTGAGATGCGGAGTACCCGGAGTGGGCTGGCGGCGGAGGGCGAGGTTGGCGTTTTCAATCGGGAGGGAGTCGCAGACTCTGAGCTCCAGATCCGGGCGAGTCTTTAGGGACCCAGACTCAAACGGGAGAAGCGGGACTGTCTGGCTTTGGTCAGAGCGAGTGCAGCTTTCTCTCCGAGCTTTGCAGCGGGTGCTGGGACTCAGAGAGGCAGAGACCCTGGGGACAGGACTGAGAGCCGCCATAACTGCTCTCTCCGGCCCACCCTGTTGATCCTGTGCGACCTGCCCTGCCCAAGCCCTGCACAGAGGCATTTGCCGGATAGCCTCAGGCAAAGGCTAGATTAGCACCTCCCTAGAGGACAGAAGTTCTCTCACTGCTGACACAGCTGATTCTCATAGCCACTTGGCCTGGAGGTCAAACCCTCCCTGGTATTAGCTACAACAATCAAGGTTTAACTATAAGACTGCGAACAAAGACCACTAGGGGGTGCACCAAGGAAGCATAACAAAATGCGGAGACAAAGAAACAGGACAAAATTGTCAATGGAAGATATAGAGTTCAGAACCACACTTTTAAGGTCTCTCAAGAACTGTTTAGAAGCCGCCGATAAACTTAATGAGATCTACAAGAAAACTAATGAGACCCTCGATGTTATATTGGGGAACCAACTAGAAATTAAGCATACACTGACTGAAATAACGAATATTATACAGACTCCCGACAGCAGACCAGAGGAGCGCAAGAATCAAGTCAATGATTTGAAATGCGAGGAAGCAAAAAACACCCAACCGGAAAAGCAAAATGAAAAAAGAATCCAAAAATGCGAGGATAGTGTAAGGAGCCTCTGGGACAGCTTCAAGCATACCAACATCAGAATTATAGGGGTGCCAGAAGATGAGAGAGAGCAAGATATTGAAAACCTATTTGAAGAAATAATGACAGAAAACTTCCCCCACCTGGTGAAAGAAATGGACTTACAGGTCCAAGAAGCATGGAGAACCCCAAACAAAAGGAATCCAAAGAGGACCACACCAAGACACATCATAATTAAAATGCCAAGAGCAAAAGACAAAGAGAGAATCTTAAAAACAGCAAGAGAAAGAAACTCAGTTACCTACAAGGGAATACCCATACGACTGTCAGCTGATTTCTCAACAGAAACTTTGCAGGCCAGAAGGGAGTGGCAAGAAATATTCAAAGTGATGAATACCAAGAACCTACAACCAAGATTACTTTATCCAGCAAAGCTATCATTCAGAATTGAAGGTCAGATAAAGAGCTTCACAGATAAGGAAAAGCTAAAGGAGTTCATCACCACCAAGCCAGGATTATATGAAATGCTGAAAGGTATCCTTTAAGAAGAGGAAGAGGAAGAAAAAGGTAAAGATACAAATTATGAACAACAAATATGCATCTATCAACAAGTGAATCTAAGAATCAAGTGAATAAAATAATCTGATGAACAGAATGAACTGTTGATTATAATAGAATCAGGGACATAGAAAGGGAATGGACTGACTATTCTTGGGGGGGAAAGGGGTGTGGGAGATGTGGGAAGAGACTGGACAAAAATTGTGCACCTATGGATGAGGACAGTGGGTGGGGAGTGAGGTCGGAGGGTGGGGCGGGAACTGGGAGGAGGGGAGTTATGGGGGGGGAAAAAGAGGAACAAATGTAATAATCTGAACAATAAAGATTTAATTGAAAAAAAAAAGAAAATACCAGGTTTACTATATGTATCCAAAAAACAGAAAAATACTAAAATAGTTATGTCAGAGAAACGTCATCTGAACCCGATTTGTGGATAATAAAAATTATTCTTAGCCACATTAATTCAGTTGAGAAAAGATGCTTCATATATAACATCCAAAATGCCAACCCAGAATGAAAAACGGCAGGATGGTTGCCCTGGCCAGGTGGATCAGTTGGTTGGAGCATCTTCCTGTATGCAAAAAGGCTGTGGGTTTGATTCTCGGTCAGGGCACATACCTGCGTTGTGGGTTCATTCCCCCGTTGGGGTGCGTATGGAAGGCAACCAATGGATGCTTCTCTCTCACAAATAAATAAACATATCCTCAGCTGAGGGTAAAAACAAAACCAAACCGAAGGATTGTCATGTTGAAAGCATTTGTGTCTCCTTAGGGTTGCACCATCCAAATCCTCTGGGCATTATTTGGATAATCTGGAGAAGGACAGCTAATTTTCTAGTGTTTGTTGTTTTTGTTTTTTCATTAAGCTGCTTTGTACAAGAGAGCAGCTTCTCCATTCACAGTGAGTTCCTCCATGATTGAGAAACCAATTCAAAGGAATGCTTTTTAAACTTACGGCAACTTAGCAACTCATTATTGTTAATTTTCTTTATTAAACCATTCAAAGCATTCTTGACATAAACAAAATTCCCTTTTTCTAATCAGTCAGCACATCTGAACATTAAAGCTTGTTTGATATTGGTTGTTTGCTCTGGGTTATTTGGCCACTTTCATAGTTAATAGAGTTTGGGAAAGGAACTGTAAGAAAGTTTCTGATAATGCAATGAGTTTGTTTACCAAGTATTTCCAAGAAAAGATTTTGGTCAGTCACTTGGGTGTTTTACTTACAAGATGCCAAAAATCTGAGTGCCACAAATATATTCTTGCTCATTAAATAAATGCTAAAAATTGGACTAGATAAGTGATATCAAAATATTCATAACATTGCTCCTTACGAAATTGAATTCCAAGTTCCAGTTTAGCTTGCCAGGAACACATCTCTGCTCAGCCTCTTGGCTGAAAAATCTATCTCATGACCCAGTAAGGCAGCTCCCTCAGCAAGAGGTAGACATTCTTGAGAGCTGGTATTCTAACTCTAAATTTAAAATGGGAAGAAAAATCTTTAGGGCACATATTTCCCTAAGATGATACAAATTGTGATCCAAGAATGGTGTGGGGACAGACTTTCCATGAACTCCTACATGAGACTAGTTAGAACCAGGTTGTCCTTACTCTTTTTTTTGTTTTTTTATTGATTTTTAGAGAGAGAGAGAGAGGAAAGGAGAGAGAAACATTGATTTGTTATTCCACTTATTTATGCATTCACTGGTTGATTCTTGTATGTGCCCTGACTGGGAATCAAACCTGCCACCTTTTCATATTGGGACGACGCTCTAACCAGCTGAGTACCTGGCCAGGGTCTGATGGCTGTCCTTACTCGTAGGCGTACATGGCAGCCCTGACTACGCCTCTGAGTCATACCAGAGCTTTCTCATCCCTATAACATTCAGGTCTAGGACATTAACCTAATCACCATAGGCTGGGGGTGGTTCTAGAGCTGAATGTGGTCACAGAAACAGGCTATCGGGATCCTCTTAAAGATTATCCCGTCCAGGGGTACTCAGGCTTTCCCAGTTCAGAGCACTATCAGTGTCTTAGTCATTTTTGTCATGGTATCTCTCGCCATAAAACAGTAAATAATAGCCTTATTTATTAAGTAGTTAGGCCCAAACATTTAATAAGTATTTATGTCCTAACAACTTAGTGGCTATTTTATTAAATACACAAATTAAAAGAAAATCGTATTTTTATTTAATTCTTAAGCAACCACAATTGCTTCCTAATGTGTGTGCCTGTTTGGCACTGCACATCTACAACCTTGGGGTCAAACTGGATGCCACCACCCTCCTTTCCTGTTCTACGTTGATTTTCACTTAGTACTTTTTTTTTAAAATCACAGCAAAGGACGACTTAGCAAAAATATATGACATCAAAAGAAATGTAGCATGAGCTAAAATGTGAACTATTTCAAGCTAGCATTTTGCCTAGTATATGAAATATGGAAATTATTACTGTATTTTCTTTGAAATTTTCAGATATTTCGCAACTCTTCCATGAGCTCATTGAAGCACCATAAGGCACCTTAGCACATAGTTTGGGAACTGTGAATCTAGATGAATAGCCCATTTCCTGGATTAGTGAGGCCAAGAATTGCTGAAGAAAATTTCTAAGATCATCCAGTTAATTATAGGCTAATTCAAAACAAGAAGGTGTGTTTAAGATACTGAGAATTTAGCCCATGTGCTTATATTGGACTAGATGCCACAGGTCTTGAATCTGTGAAGTAAACTTGTGGAACTACCCCCCAGAGCATTCCTGTCTGCATTCACTACTGGATGGTCTTCAATATAGTGATAAAGAAACAAGGTGCAGCCCCAGCTGGTTTGGTGCAGAGCATTGGCCTGCGGACTGCAGGGTCCCAGGTTTGATTCTGGTCAAGGGCACATGCCCAGGTTACAGGCCCGATCCCCAGTAGGGGGCATGCAGGAGGCAGCCAATCAAAGATTCTCTCTCATCATTGATGTTTCCATCTTTCTATCCCTCTCCCTTCCTCTCTGAAATTAATAAAAGTATATTTTTTAAAAAGAAGAAGAAAGAAAAAAACAAGGTACAAGGAGGTATGGGACTTACCTAAGAGAACAGAATTACTTTTAGGAGCAAGAGTAGCACCTTCTGCCTGGCCCTTCTGTCCAGAGCTTTCTTCATCCTTTCTTCCCTAATCTAGAGGTCTTCTTCACTCCCTCTTCAAATACTACTTTCTTCCTCTGGTTTCTCCTATTTTTGACCTGGAGTAGCACTCTACTTCCAGGAACTGCCAGGCCCTCATTAGGCCCAGCTACTGCATACAAAATCTTAGATATTGTGGTAAAAGCTGCTAATGATCCCTCAGTATTCATTCCTCCCTCTTCCTTGTAATAGAACATAAAATTTTTATTGGGCTCTCTACAATAAAGGTTACATTTTCCAGACTCCTTTTGCGACTAGATATAGCCCAATTACTCAGTTCTGGCCAATGGCATGTAAGTAAAGTAATGCATACAGTTTCTGGAAAGTGTCCTTAAAGCGGGTGGAGGTGCCTTTATCTCCCCCTTCCTTCTCCCGGCTGGCTGAAATGCGAGCAGGATGACTAGTTCAAGCGGCCATCTGGGACCACAATGTAATAACACATTCTGTACTACGTAAGAACAACTCCTATAGATTTTCACTGTTACACGTTTAAAATATGTAAAAACGTAGGACACATCACTTTAGGCACTTGTTAGAAGTCTATGCAACCACTCACTATTATCCACTTGAGACTAAACCTGTTTACCAAACCCTATATTTTATAAACCACATGACTAAGTGCATTAAAAAGTTAATATATTTTCATAAGGCATGCTTTACCAGGTAAGTTTTTTGAATAATGTTTATGAACACACCTGATTGGAGAATTTTAAGCTGTTTGAGAAATACAGATTGAAGGGAGTTTTTAAAAACTGATTATTTTTAAAGTACTCAAAATTCCTTTACACTGTTTTACTCTGTTTAGATAATCACTACTGAGAAGAATTTATCTAAATACTAAGCACTTCACTTGATCACAGAAACTACTTAAAAGACCTAATGGAAGAGTGTTTACGTTATGAAAGATAATATGATAAGATAGTTAATGTAAGAATCAGGTATCTTATTAAATAGCTCTTCCAAGAAGGGCATGTACTAAGTACTTCTGGGTTCTAGCTTAAGCATATAAACAAATGTAAAATAAACACATTAATATTATAATTATAAAAATTATAAAAATATTGCTAGCAATTAGACACTCTGTACACCCCAAATATATTTTTCCATATTATTTTCCCAACTCACTCAAACCTGGCCCATATATTTTTTTTAAATCCTCACCCGAGGATTTTTTTTTTCCATTGATTTTCATAGAGAGAGAAAGACAGAGAGAAACACAGATGTGAGAGAAACACATCGATTGTTTGCTTCTTACACGGCCCCTGACCAGGGCCCGGGCCGAGGAGGAGCCTACAACCTAGGTCAGTGGTTCTCAACCTTCTGGCCCTTTAAATGCAGTTCCTCATATTGTGACCCAACCATAAAATTATTTTCGTTGCTACATCATAACTGTAATGAGTCGTAATGTAAATATCTGATATGCAGGATGGTCTTAGGCGACCTCTGTGAAAGGGTCATTCGACCACTGAAGGGGTCGCGACCCACAGGTTGAGAACCGCTGACCTAGGTACATGCCCTTAGGTGGAATCGAACCCGAGACCCTTCGGTCCGCAGGCTGACACTCTATCCACTGAGCCAAATCAGCTAGGTCACGGCATGTATTTTTTTAAAGTCCTAGAATTTATATGAATTGCTTTTATTTGAGGATTTACACTGGTATTTAAAGCTCGCCTAATTTATGATTTTATTCCCTAACACACTTACATTGGTATTGTTTGGGTTTCAGTTTTAATACTCTTGGCTCAAATGATAATCAGTTTGTGGCAACTAGCATTTTAGCCAGGGAAATAGATTACAAACTATTCCCTTTTACATCCACTTTCTAAAGAGAGAGAAAAAATTGCTATTTTGTTTAATTCTAACTCTATTTTAAATTGTGCCTTGAATTCATTTAGAAAATAATGCTGAAAAATCAGAATGGCTAGGAGTATTTACCTGCATCCCTAATTAGACTGGAATGGCTTTTCTAAGAAGACTGCAGGCACTCTACCTGTTCTAAGTGAAATGTAGCAATTGCTTCTCAAATCACCATCATGAGAGCATTATGCTATTTTATCTGCCTATATCCTACTTCTGCTTTATGTTGTTGTTATATGGGAGCGCTACAGGAGTATGTTTTCTATCACCGCAAAAGCCAGATAAAATAGTTTAACTACTACATCAAATTGGGGAATTATGTATAGAAATTGCCTGCTGCTGTCTATAGAGTATGTCTGTAAAAGATAAAAGCATTTTTCTCCTTTTAGAGCGAACACTCCCAATGCCTTCTTTGCCTCGCATATAAATTATCTTTCAAGGGACCAGGTGCAATGGGCAAAGAACTGGCTGTCTTCCCAACCCAGCTTTGTGTTTTGATTTCTAAATGTACTTGTCGAGTTAGGAATCACAGAAATGCAGAATTTAGAGTTTAAAAACACCAAGTCAAGAATTGTTTTCCTGCACCTTTTGCCTTAGGGTAGAGAAAAGGGGGTGGGGGGGGCTGCCTTTATTTATTTTTTTCATGTCAACTGAAATGAACTTAATTGCTTTTCCTGTGGATCTGTCTGCCTGCACAGGTGGCTGTGAGCGTCCCCTCCGTCCCCACTGATCCATATCAGCATGAACCTAAGAGGAACCTAGAATTTGGAAATCAGGTTAGATATCCAGGTGGCTCTCTAGCTTTGGTCCAGATACAGGATGAACATGCTTCCATTGGAAACATTTGTGACGTGATTAAATCATCAATATCCAGCAGAACACCAGTGAAATAGTGGCCCGTTCCTCTCAGACCAGTTTGGAGCCAGACCCACACTGAAATGGGATATTTGGGTAGAGTTGACACTCTTTAAGTATTTCTTCATTGATACAATTTTGAACTCTCAGAGGCCTGCTCCAGAGGACTCTTGGTAGGACAAATCTGTTCTAACTAACTAAGAAATGGCTAGCAGGTAGGCTGGTTGAGGAATTATTGCTCAGAAAGAGAAAGTAGAACTGCTCTTTCGTCTGGTTTGTACACATGCCACCATTATCCCTTCTATATTCGTATACCCAGGATGCTATAACCCAATGAGAAGATGCTTCTTAGGGTCTGTTCTTGTTAAGGAAGTGCAATCCTGAGGTGACTTACAATCTCTCAGAATACTATTAGTATCTTTTAGACACTAGTAGACCTGGAAGCTGAAGAAAGACATGGAGTCTTTGCATTTGTTGTTCCCTGACCTGAACATTCTTCAATGAGCCAGCTCCTCATTCTTTGGGTCATCGTTTAAATGTCACCTTCTTAAAGACATATATCCCTTATGAAGTAGAATCCTCGAACCTCCGTCTCTAGTTATTATCCATCATAGCACTCTGCTTATCTCCTTCATGCGACTATTACAGCCATAATTACTCTAATTGCACGCTTGCTTTCTAATCTCCTGTCTCTCCTCCCTTGAAAGCTTTAGCAATGGAAGCTTCATGAGATATATTGTATTTCCAGGACCTAGCAAGTCCCTGGAACATAGAAGGTACTCAATAAAATTTATGGATGAATGAGTACTGAAGATTACAGAGGAATTTGACTTAAACATTTAAGATGTTTTCTTTTTTATAAGTATATCAATCAGCTTTTACCATATTATTCAGCAAAAACAACTCTTAAAAAAAATCTTAGGACTTAGAAGAAAAAAAAAAGATTGCTTCTTGCTTACTTTTTATATGAGCTGTTGACTGGTTGTGGTTTTGCTCCAATAATCTTCATCCCAAGCCCCAGGTTGAGGCCATGGCCCCGATCTGCTGCATGCCTGGGGTCATCTCATTCTCGTGGCAGAGGGAGAAGAACAAGAGCTGTTGGAAACATATGGTGTGTCTTAAACTAGGATCTGGCATATAGCATTTCTGCTTACAGAAAGATGTTCTCTTATAAGTTACTGTGGAAATAATATAATCAACCACAATAGAATATTGCACCAAAACCATTACTTATAAATAATTAGTAACCTAACTTTGTTTCTATTTCTGTCCATTTGCTCTATATTCACTGGGTTTATTGGAATATCAGAGATCTTCTATATGCTAAAACTGAAGACTTGAAGGTGAGTGGTTCTTTCATTCTGTTCCCTTGCCTGATTATATCTGTGATTCCCAGGTTGTGGCCTGAGTATCTCCTAGGAATCTACATGTTCTCACCTGTACAATAGAAAGCGAAGGGCCTCAAACTCCCAAGTGACTCCAGTTCTGCCTGTTCTGAAGCTAGCCTAAGAAGTTCCTTCCCTCAAAAGACGTTCTTCCCCAGTCACAGCAAATAACTGGAATGCATGAAGTAAGGCTATATCTGGCCTAAATCCTAAGGGTGATATTTAAGTAGTAAACCTCATCCTATATACAAAGCATTAACCTGAGGCTCATTATTTAGTCATAAATTGGTATGTGTTCAGTTTGAATGCTAACTTGGGTATTTGTTTATCTCTATTCTCTAATTTCAATATTTATAATTGATTCTCTAAAAGTTTTCTTATTACATAGGAAGAATTGTTGGGAATGCCTATTTAAGATGAAAGTTTTGAACTATGGTCTTAGCCAAGGTTAAAAGTAAAATTAAACCAAAAACAACTCTGAACTGCCCTGGCCAGTTTTATAGGGCAGTGGTTAGCGTGTCGGCCTGAGGACCAAAGGGTGTTGGGTTCGATCCCTGTGTGGAAGGCAACTATGGATATTTCTCTTTCATGTCAATGTTTCCCTCTCCCCCCACCCGCTTCCCTCCCTTCCACTCTGTCTGAAAAATCAATGGAAAAAATATCCTCTGGTGAGGATTAAAAAAACAAAAACAAAACTCTGAACTGAGAACTTCCATGTTGAAAGTTTCTTGTCTTATGACCTTTCTCCAATCATGTGGAATTATACTCTGTAGAATACTGTGGATAATATTCTTTCACAATTTACAAGAAATTTCCTTTTCAAATCTATTTACAATATAAATCAACATACCAAAACTTTCTGTACATTTTTGAAAATTGAAGATATATGTGTAGGTGGGAAATTTTTTAAAAATATGTGAATTCTATCTAGTTTGCTCTGTAAGTGCTATTAATCACACCACCCAGGAGAGTGGGTACAGAACTTGAGATCAAAGTCCCTCCATTTCTATAGGTATTTCCTTTAGGTCCAAGCCAAAGAGTGTGATTACCATCTCGCTGAGAATTTCCCTGTTTATGCTTTTGGCCTCTTTCCAAATATCCTCACTTCCCTTATCATTTCCTTATAAATCTCATTTTCCACATTTTTTTGTCATTTTTATTATCTACCACTGAGCCTGGGCAAGTCTTCACTTCAGTTTAGACATCAAACCTTATAGAAGGCAACAAAAGTATGCATCCGGCATATAAACAAAATATGTCCTTTTCACAAGGTTTTCGTACTGAAATTAAAGAAATTTCTCAAGTTCCACAAATTTGGATTTGTGTGAATTCCCTGGGGAACTCCAAATAGGAACTCTCACTTCACTCAGTTTCATTTCTTCAGTATTTAAAGCATGCAAGAGGAAAAAAAAGCACAATAGTCTGAAAGAAACAGGATTAGGTTCATTTTGTGTTCTTCTTCTTTAGAGACAACTGCATCCATTTTTATCATTTTAGTACCTGCTCTGGTTCAATCAGCTTCTCTAACAGCTGTGGAATGTGAAATGTCTACATGAGATTGTGGGAGACCTTTTTTTCTGTCTAGAGTCACTACCAGATACAAACAAGGTGATATGTCCCTGAATGCAACTGTTGCTAAACTGTGAGCAAAATAAAGGGAAAAGAAAGACTGATTTAGATAATACATCTAAGATGCTTGTTGAGTGAAATGTCAAGTAGATTCATGTCTTGCCTTGTCCATCATCAGCCAATCAATGACACTTGAACCTGGATGACCAGGTCAACTTGCTACCATTGCTACCAAGTGGGAGAGGGAAGGCATAGATCACCTCTCAGAATGACAATTACTATGTAGAGCTATGGTAATTCCACAAGCCCTGGCCATTGTCCTGCTTAGCGAGAGGCTTCCTATGCTCCCACAGCTAAGTACCAGCTCACTCAGATCTTGACACAAGGGAAACAAAAAGACCTATGGGATATCAACTCCCTGGTGACTCGGGTCTGATCAAAATTGAATTTCACTCTGTTTAGAACAAGTCTGAAAAAAAAGAAAAAGAAAATAAAGAAAAAAGATGAAAGCAAATGAAGCCTTTGAGTGAGCTGTGTTCTTTCTTTTGCATATAAATGAATATGAATACAGTCAATAGACAGACTTTTGCCATCTTCCTCCCACTCCCACCCATCTCAGTGACATTTATTTTTTTAGTGACTCAGACTAGAATGTCATCATAAGAAATAAATCCATCATATTTCTGTTTAGGATCAATACTACATATTTACCGTTAATTTGTCATGCTTTCATATGTGTACTTGTTGTAGCCTGTAATCCTTAAATTTGCTCTGGAGATTTGGAGATTTCATCAAATTCCCAAGATCAAAAGCCTTAAAATTTTTGTTTGCATTTACATGCAAAGCTTACAAAGTTCTCCAGGGAAAATGGTGGTAAGAGCATTCTTCAAACTCTTGTTAATTGTTAACTGTCAAAGCCTGAGGGTGAAATCTCAGAGGTTTGTTTTAACAGGAGGAAAAAAACATGATGTTAATTTTACGTTTTCTTAAAACTCAGTGGAGAACATGAACAATATTTTTCCTCTTTAGCTCACTTAAAATATAAGTGTAAGTGTTAGTAAAAGCTATAAGGGCATATGAAAACACCAACTTGTTTTCTCTCTTTGAAAGACAAATGTAGAGTCTGCCTGGGTCATGACTGAGGCAAACTAAGTGGGAAAGCTGGTGTTTTAGGTACATTATTTTAAATTACTCAAGTTCCTAAAGAAATTTTCAGTAACAACTGTTATTTTGATCATTCTAATGCTGTTGAAAAATAACATGTAAAATGAGACTACTATGTATTTATCCCTAAAATTAGCAATAAGCTGAAAGACACAGATATAAATTATATTTTTAAATCTCCCTGTCTTACTACAGAATAACTTAATGACCAATGCTATTGTCTGAAAAAACAGTGCTAAATGAACTCAATAAAGAGACCTACTATTTCAGCATTGGAGAACACAAGCTCAAATATATAGTGTATGCATTTATTAATATATAATTTTATATATTATTGTCTTTCTATAAAATAAAATTGAATTAGTTATTTACAAAAAGAAACAAAATCCATTTTAACAGGCACTTTTTTAAATAACTATTTTTTAAACCTCATTTGTATAATAATATATTAGAATTATTATGAAGACTGTTATATGAACACCTCCCAAAAATACTCGGACTTTTGCCCTGGCCAGTGTGGCTCAATTGGTTGAGTGTGTTCTGTGCACCAAATGGTCACCAGAATCTCAGGGCACATCAGGTTGCCATTTGGATCTTCAGATCCTCTCTCTCTCCCGCCCCCCTTCTCCCTTCCTCTCTCTAAAATCAATGAAAACATCTTTTTAAAAAATATTCAGACTTTTTAATAAGTTTGATGTTGGAGTTCATTTATAGTCAAAATCCCAATAATGATCCCAGTAGATACGGATGACATTCTCTGCAAGAGACAAGCTTCAGAACTGGCAGGATTTCCACAGAAGTATTCAATGATAATGATGTCTCTGACATTTTTAAATCTCCAGATCAAGCTATTTTAAAAATTAATACTACTGAAGAAGAAAACCATAAACATGACTTTCAAAAATGCAAGTCTTGTTTTGTTTAGAATAGTCTACTCAGAAATATTTACTTCCACTCAAAAGGAAACAAACAGTGACAGAGAATTTCGCCTGCATAGCTTACTTTCTAATATTTCCTGTATATAATACATACTGCTTATTCTAACATTGCCCATCTTATATTTCCTGAAAACGTTGAATCAGTGCAATTTCATGCCTAGAGATTTTCAATGACTAAACGATTGGTGACTGAACGATACCAAATTGTGTTTTTAGGAGGAATAACTGTCCAAAAAGGAACTCATTTACTAGTTCACTTTCAGCATAAACGTTTGTCATTTACTTTCCTTATGTTTTCTTTAATTGTTTATTGCAATTAGTAGAACTACTTTGCCATTTCCGTGTGTTTTTCTCTGATTGGCCAGAGCATTAACATTCTTCCTGGAAATGCCAGTCAGGGGAATGAGAGAACGTCCAGGGCTATAACCACAACGAAGTGCTTTGGCCTAAATACAGGCGTTTTCATTGAGTGTGTGTGGGCACAGACATTTCTTAAAAGCTGTGTGAATATTAATCTTCTTAAACTGCAATTTCAAATTAAGATGCTATTGAACATTTACAAGAGTATTTCCTTAGCTCAACTTCGCTATTTGAACCCTCTGGGAAGGATGGAGACCTAGGGGAAAGGTCATACACAGACTCTGAAAAGGCTAATAATTTTACTCCAATTGCTCTTTTCTTTTGGAAGTTGCTATAATGCTCATGTACTCTTCTCTAAGGAAAGGTAACTATATCAATTTAAATTGGTAACTACAGTGATGATAAGGAAATATTTTTCAACATTTTGGATTCTTTGGAGCCAATAAGGCTCTTAAATTTGCCACTGGGGGTGGTCATGAGCGGAAATGTAAACAAAGACCCTTTTCTTTCTCTGTACCATTTACTTGTTAGTGCTATTTTAGGTGCATGACGTAATCCTGCATAAAACCTCAATCACACCCAGCCAGCTTGGCGCAGTGGTTGAGCATCGACCTATGAACCAAGAGGTCACAGTTCAATTCCCAGTCAGGTCACATGCTCAGGTTGCTTGTCAACTTGGTCTCCAGTAGGGAGTGTGCAGGAGGCAGCTGATCAATGATTCTCTCTCATCATGGATGTTTCTCTCTCTCTCTCTCTCTCTCTCTCTCTCTCTCTCTCTACCTCTCTTCCCCTCTGAAATCAATATATATATATATATATATATATATATATATATATAATCTAAATCACTGGAGTTTGAATAAATTATATGCAATTTAGCTTCAGCATTAACTGAATTGTAATCTATTATATTCTTTGAAAATCAATTGTTGATATAGAGCTACTCTCAATTTATGAATATTTGAATAATCAGAATATTCTATTTTCTAACTGCCTACCAGTATTAGAGATGATGTTTGTAATAAAATGCTCTTAAAATTTGGTAGTTGATGCTCCATTAAAATTCCTCTTTTTCCTCTATCATTTTAATGTATTTCTTAAGATGCTGCTTCTAATTGAGATTATCACTCTCCTTGTACCACAATGCCTAGGATTCTTTTATTCAGCTCCTCTTTGCAAAGATTCCAAATAGCATTTAATATCAAGCACTCCGAAGTTTCCCTCATAAAAAGGCACCAAAGGGTAAATTAATTATGTTTACTATTCTAAGATAACACAGGGCAAAACAAATAGATCTTCCTTTCTGCTTACCCTTGGCAGCCCAGCTCTCTCTTTGAATGAATCCCTCAGCACACCCAAGTAAAGACAAAATTAGCTCTAAGAGCTATTGAGATTAAATCAATGATATTTTTCTCCCTGAGACCTCCCTTGAAAACAATGTACAATGATTCTTGTTTTGAGAATGAAGATTAACTAGTCACCCAGAGCGAAGCTGTGTGTGTGTGTGTGTGTGTGTGTGTGTGTGTGTGTGTGTGTGTGTGAGACTATGGGGTTTGGGAAGTGCTAGCAGTGGTAAGGTAGGACAAGGACAAGAGGCCCTATGGTGGGGTGCTCCCCAGTGACATCTAAGCTTGAGAACTCAGAATTAGATGCCCTGTGCTTTACACTGTGTGCAAAACAGTTTCTGCAGGTTGCTCCATATAATGGTTGTCTCACAAGACTTAAATTTTACACTAACTAGGTATATTAGCTTCCCATTAGTGCTATACCAAATTGTCACAAATGTAATGGCTTAGAACAACATAAATTTCTTCTCTGATAGGTCTGGAGCGCATAAATCATAACTCAGTTTCACTGAGCTAAAGACAAGGTGTCCTCAGGGCTGGTTCTTCTGGAGGCTCTGAGGGGACTCCATTTCCTTGATTTTTCAGCTTCTAGTGGCCACCTACATTCACTGGCTTTTGGCACCTTCCTCTACCTTCAAAACACATCACTCCAACTTCTGCTTTTGTTGTTATCACGTGGTGTCTCTCTCTCTCTCTCTCTCTCTCTCTCTCTCTCTCTCTGTCTGTCTCTCTCTCTTTCTCTCTCTCCTGCATCCCTTTTAAGGACCATTGCAATTACCTGAGTCCCACACTTATCATCCAGGAAAATCTTCTCATATCAAAATCCTTAATTTAGCCCTGACCGGTTTGGCTCAGTGGATAGAGTGTTGGCCTGCGGACTCAAGGGTCCCAGGTTCGATTCTGGTCAAGGGCATGTACCTTGGTGGCAGGCACATACCCAGTGGGGAGTGTGCAGGAGGCAGCTGATCAAGGTTTCTAACTCTCTATCCCTCTCCCTTTCTCTCTGTAAAAAAAGTCAATAAAATATATTTTTTTTTAAAAAATCCTTGGAGAACCAAGATGGCGGCATAGGTTAACGCCGGAGTTTGCTGCTTTGAACAACTACTTCAAAAGTGAAACCAAAAAACGGAAGGGACATCACCCAGAACCACAGGAACGCTGGCTGAGTGGAAGTCCTACAACTAGGAGGAAAGAGAAACGCATACGGACACTCAGAGGAGGCGCAGTGCTGAAGTCAAATTCTGAGGTGCGGAGTGCGCGGAGTGGGCTGGCGGCGGAGGGCGCGGTTGTTGTTTTCAATCGGGAGGGAGTCGCAGACTCTGAGCTCCAGATCCAGGCGAGTCTTTAGGGACCCAGACTCAAACGGGAGAAGCGGGACTGCCTGGCTTCGGTCAGAGCGAGTGCAGCTTTCTCTCCCAGCTTTGCAGCGGGTGCTGGGACTCAGAGAGGCAGAGCCCCTGGGGACAGGACTGAGAGCCGCCATAACTGCTCTCTCCGGCCCACCCTGTTGATCCTGTGTGACCCGCCCCGCCCAAGCCCTGCACAGAGGCATTTGCCGGATAGCCTCAGGCAAAGGCATTTGCCGGATAGCCTCAGGCAAAGGCTAGATTAGCACCTCCCTAGAGGACAGAAGTTCTCTCACTGCTGACACAGCTGATTCTCATAGCCACTTGGCCTGGAGGTCAAACCCTCCCTGGAATTAGCTACAACAAAGATTTATCTATAAGACTGCGAACAAAGACCACTAGGGGGTGCACCAAGGAAGCATAACAAAATGCGGAGACAAAGAAACAGGACAAAATTGTCAATGGAAGAAATAGAGTTCAGAACCACACTTTTAAGGTCTCTCAAGAACTGTTTAGAAGCTGCCGATAAACTTAATGAGATCTACACGAAAACTAATAAGACCCTCGATCTTATATTGGGGAACCAACTAGAAATTAAGCACACACGGACTGAAATAACGAATATTATACAGACGCCCGACAGCAGACCAGAGGAGCGCAAGAATCAAGTCAATGATTTGAAATGCGAGGAAGCAAAAAACATCCAACCGGAAAAGCAAAATGAAAAAAGAATCCAAAAATGCGAGGATAGTGTAAGGAGCCTCTGGGACAGCTTCAAGCGTACCAACATCAGAATTATAGGGGTGCCAGAAGATGAGAGAGAGCAAGATATTGAAAACCTATTTGAAGAAATAATGACAGAAAACTTCCCCCACCTGGTGAAAGAAATGGACTTACAGGTCCAAGAAGCATGGAGAACCCCAAACAAAAGGAATCCAAAGAGGACCACACCAAGACACATCATAATTAAAATGCCAAGAGCAAAAGATAAAGAGAGAATCTTAAAAACAGCAAGAGAAAGAAACTCAGTTACCTACAAGGGAATACCCATACGACTGTCAGCTGATTTCTCAACAGAAACTTTGCAGGCCAGAAGGGAGTGGCAAGAAATATTCAAAGTGATGAATACCAAGAACCTACAACCAAGATTACTTTATCCAGCAAAGCTATCATTCAGAATTGAAGGTCAGATAAAGAGCTTCACAGATAAGGAAAAGCTAAAGGAGTTCATCACCACCAAACCAGGATTATATGAAATGCTGAAAGGTATCCTTTAAGAAGAGGAAGAGGAAGAAAAAGGTAAAGATACAAATTATGAACAACAAATATGCATCTATCAACAAGTGAATCTAAGAATCAAGTGAATAAATAATCTGATGAACAGAATGAACTGTTGATTATAATAGAATCAGGGACATAGAAAGGGAATGGACTGACTATTCTTGGGGGGGAAAGGGGTGTGGGAGATGTGGGAAGAGACTGGACAAAAATCATGCACCTATGGATGAGGACAGTGGGTGGGGAGTGAGGGCGGAGGGTGGGGCGGGAACTGGGAGGAGGGGAGTTATGGGGGAAAAAAAAAAAGGAACAAATGTAATAATCTGAACAATAAAGATTTAATTAAAAAAAATCCTTAATTTAATCACATCTACAAAGTCTCTTTTGTCATATAAGGCAACAGTCACAGGTTTCTGGGGTTAGGCCGTGGACATACATGGGGATGATTACTTAGCCTACTACACTAGGCTAGGGGTGTCTGGACTGATGATGAGGCTGTGGAAGTGAGCTGGACTCTCCTCTACATGTAGCTGTAAAGCTCCATCAATCACATACACAGGGTTTTAGTGTGCAAGGGGCAGAGACTGAAATGGGCATTTTCAATCCCCATAATTCATGGCGAAAACAACAACAGGATCAGAGGAGCTGTACAGAAAAAAGAAGGCATATTTGGACTTAAATGTAACTCAGCTCAGAGACCGACTATATCATAATATAGTGCAATTATTATAAAGTCTAGGTCAGAGACAGGATGTAATTTTAAATAACTGGTGTTTTAATCACAATGTCTACTAAAGGAAGAAGCTAATCTTAGGAGAAAAATGAGGTGCAGCTCTGATTATTTTAAGGATTCAATGAAACAGTTTATGTAAGACACTAAGCGTAGTGTCTAACACTTAGTAAATGCTCAAAACTGTTAATTATTATGATGTCTTCCAATTCTCTGAGATAAAAACTATTTTCTTTCCCTCGGCTGGCAATGATGAATCTACATATAGTTCATTCCCTGTCAAATAAGCACTTGCATTACTGCCCCCGAAGAGGGTGCTGACAGTGAGCTGAAGGGAACCTTAGAAGAAGACCATCCCCAGCAGACCGCACTCCTCCCCAGCAGACCACCAGCACAATCTCCGACACACTTTTCTTTCCTAAGTTGACCTCCTTCTCCCAGGTTAAAGTTGAGTAGCCGGGCATTAGCTGCTACTTGGAAAAGTGCTGAGTGGCTGATGTGTGCTGTCAGCGTTGTCCAAGGCCAGCCGGAGAATGTCGGCATGGCTCCTTTCTTTCCACTAGCTTTTGGCAAAGGCTTACATTGTGATGCTTAGGGAAGTGGGAAGTGATGAAAATGCATGGTTCTTTCCAGCCATATCACACAGCCACTTAAAATGCCATCTTCCCAATAGTTAGTTGAGCCAGTAGAAACAATCATGAAAATGACCAAGGAAAACCATCATTTGAAGGAAAATTTGGTCATTACACAAATTAAAAAATCAGTCTTTCTGTCCCTTATTCTCCCACTGACCTGCAAAAGCTAATGGCACCTACTCCCCATCTGTAAAAAAAAAGGGGGGGGGGTAGTCATAATTTTTGAAGAAAATATTGCAGAAAATATGCATCTATATAAAAACGAGAAATACTAGTAATAGGTAATTTACCTTAGGGAGTCTTATCTTTGTCCTGACTTGACACAATTTAAGTTCATCACTGGGCTTGATGGACTTCACTTTTTCTTTCACCCCCTCACTATTTTGAACCCCCAAAAGTGTTTTGGCCTTACTATCCACTTTCATTTTTTTAAACTTGTGACATTTCCAGCAAAGGCAAAAGAGGCAACCATCCCTCAAGTTAGAATTATCCATCACTCTCCTTCTTCCAAAACCCCTTTTTCTTCTCTCAGAAGCATCCTCTTCGTCCCTGGAATCCTGGCAGCCAAGTCCTTTGGGGCTCTGGTTTGCCTCCGGGGAATTATTTCTCTCTCTCTCTCTCTCTCTCTCTCTCTCTCTCTCTTAATTTTAATCCACTTGGTTTTTGTGTGAGATACAACAGACGCAAAAGGAGGTGCTATGCTTCGCTTATTAAAAACCCCACTGGACAATGCCCCTAAAATATTTGAAAAATGACGCTAGCCCACTAAAATGTTTTTGTCCTCTAAATGGTATTGAAGAGACCATCTCAGGTCCCACATCTCAATAAGCAAGAACTATAGAGTGGATCGAAAACCTAAGACTTGGTCTTCTTAGTGAAAATAATGAACTCCCGGTTATCTGAACTGCTATCCCTTGCAGATGATCAACACAAATACTCAGGTCAAAGTTTAGTTGAAAACAGTTAACTACAGAGTTGAGAAAAGGAAGGGGAGATCAGGTAATGAAATACTTAAAATTTTAAAAAGTGAGAATTAGTGTTCCCTCTTCAAGGTTATCAATTCCATGGAGGGTTAGGGCAAGGTAAACCGCCTCTGTATGAATTATTATCCTGTCAGAGAGTGATCACCCTATTAAATAGGTTAACCACCTAATCCAAACTCAGATACAGAAGGATGCATCATAAGGGGAAATATATACGTGAAAATGAAAAAATATGTTATATGAAATGTTAAAGTTCAGGGTACAGGGTGATAGGGGAATTAATAAGTAACAAACTCAGAAGGAAAAGGCAACCAGGACAATATTTATTATGTCCGTTTAAAGACCAAGACCTATTAATATTTCCTGCCCCAGGCTTCAAAATTGTTCTCACTCCCCTATAATCTTCTAGTCTCAGACAATAAGATTATACATACATGTACAATCATCCAGTGAGACAATTGGATATACAATTTCCTATTTCCTCTAGGGTTTCCTAGCAGCGCTTGAAATCTAATAGAAACAAAACGTTATGAAGGAAAATGAGTCTGTACAGTCCACTTCAGACTTAATTCCATGTTGTGTGCTTAAAATGCTCCTATTATTCATTTGAATATCTATGTCCACTAGGTAATACAGAGAATGATTAATATGTACTAAGGAACAGAAAGGGAATTGGCACCCCCAGTCATGACCCCGACTGAGGTCAAAAACCTGCATGGGAAATCATTAATATTGCCCTGCTCCTGCATGGCCAACCTCATGCTGAATAATAGTTCTCTTTTTTTACAATCTTCACCGAAGGAGTGAGGATATTTTTCCCATTGATTTTTAGAGAGAGTGGAAGGGAGGGGGGAGGTGAGGTGAGGAGAGAGAGAGAAATGTGAGAGATAAACACATCAACTGGCTGACTCCCATATGCGCCCTTGAATCTACAACCCAGGTATGTGCTCTTGACCAGGACTTAGAACCATGACACTCTGGTAAGACCACCAATGCTCTAACCACTGATCCATGCCCACCAGGGCAATAGTTCTCTTATATATATTACAAAACATTGGACATAGAAACGTGGTTTCTTAAATAAAATGGCTACCACAGCTTTAGACTTTAGCCTGATATTCAAGGCCAGCCCCCCGACCCCTGACACACACACACACACACACACACACACACACACACAGCCCAATCCTCTTTTCCAACCATATCTCTCAGCACTTGCTACGAAAACTTTCTACTCCAGCCAGGCTAGCATACTCCTATTCCCATGCACATTCCCATCTCACATATCTTGGGCTACCTGGAAAATAAATGGAACATCCTATATCAAGCCATTAGAAGAAGATATCATAGAACCTTGGTACTGGGCATGATTTTTGAGGTCACTTGGTCTCATCTCCTAATCTACAATTGTTCCCAGAAGTGATCCAACAGCTAATTTTAGACCTGAACACCTATTTTTTTCTGGTTTTTGTTTGTTTGTTTTTGTTTTTTTATTGTGAGCTTTACTGCCATGCAAATTATCTTCAGGAATAAAGAAAGCAAAAGGAACTTGGAGCCTTGTATTGAAGAATCACTGGTTAACTTATGCTAATGGACAGAATTAAGGAAAGTGGGGACAATGGGCACATGTAGAGCCCAGAATTTAGTTTCTGATACTATTCTCCAATAAAAGGAACCAGGGCTCCTTGGAGAAATGGCTGGTTCTAGGACTTATTTGGGAAATATACAAGATGAGTGTGGAGCATCTTGTAGTGCCAGAAAGTAAGGAAATACTAAAAAACCCACAGTGATCGTGTATGCCAATGAGCCACAGGAGCCAACGGAAGGAGTCTCCAAGGGCCAAAGCTGAAACAATGTGAGCAATGAAAGATAGTATTGAATTAGAAGCCCAAAAATTAAATAAATATCCGTGAGCCCATACTAATATAAAGGATTAAGTAAATACAGATGAATAGACAGACCTCCTGTTAGAAGAATTTCCAATAATTTACATAAATATTCCACCCTCACCGAAGGATAAGCCCCTACTCCTTCAGTGTACGCTATCCATAGTGACTGACTTCCAGAGAATACGGTAAGGAAAGGAGGAAAGAGATGAGCTTTACAGTAGAGAAAGCTAACGAACACTGTCAGCCAGGTGATGAAGGCTGTCAATAGTGATAAGCCATGTCGATAGTATAGACCAGGGGTGGGCAAATTTTTTGACTCGAGGGCCACAATGGGTTCTTAAACTGGACCGGAGGGCCGGAACAAAAGCATGGATGGAGTGTTTGTGTGAACTAATATAAATTCAAAGTAAACATCATTACATAAAAGGGTACGGTCTTTTTTTTTTTTTTTTTTTTAGTTTTATTCATTTCAAATGGGCCGGATCCGGCCCACGGGCCATAGTTTGCCCACGGCTGGTATATACCCTTGATATAAAGTGATAAAAATTTATCTCTGTGGTCTCCCTCCTAAAAACACATAACCGTGGTCTAATCATGAGAAAACGTCAGACTAACCCCAACGGAGGGATGTACTACAAAGTGCCTCACCGGTACTCTTCAAAACTGTCAAGATCATCAAAAATAAAAAAAGAAAAGTCTGAGAAACTGTCACAGCCAAGAGGAATCTAAGGAAGAGACATGACTAAATGTAATATGGTATCCCAGATAGGATATTGGAACAGCAAAGAGAAATTATGAGAAAACTTGGGAAATTTGAATAAAGTATAAACTTCAGTTAACAATAGTCTATCAATATCTATTCATTAATTAGGACAAATGTACCACTGCAATCTAACAGGCAAAGAATAGGGGAAGCTGGGTGTGGGGAACATAGGACTCTATTCTTTGCAATTTTTCTATAAATCTAAACTATTTTCAAATTAAAACTTTATTCAAAAAACACAGCAAGGGCAGTGAGGAGTTTGGAGAAGTTAGTGGGCAGTGGGATGGAAAAGAAAGGAGAGGATAGAAATATGGGGCCATTCAGGAGGAGCCTGAATCCAGTTGAAAGTCAAAGGGTTCCCAGTCCCAGAGTAACCTGGGTTCCCCTGGGATCCTTCTACAAGGTATGCTAGCACCCCTTCCCACTCCACCCCAACCCCAGCCTGTTTACCTCTCAGTCCTGGCCTCAGTCCTGAGAAGACACTAATAACAGGCCACCTATGGTTTTAAGTAGAAACAGAACAAGGGGAAAGTGTTAAGAGAAGGAAAAATATACTGAAGGCTCTTCCCTCTTTCCTCAGATCTTGTCTCCTTCCTTATCTTCTCTTGAAGATAAGGCAAGATGGTGATGATGATGATGATGATGATGATGATGATGATGATTTCAGAGAGGAAGGGAGAGGGAAAGAGAGATAGAAACATCAATGACGAAAGAGAACCATTGATCGGCTGCCTTCTACATACCCCCCACTGGGAACCAAGCCCGCAACCCAGGACCCTCCAGTCCACAGGCCAACGCTCTATCCACTGAGCCAAACCGTGTAGGGCAAGATTATTATTGTTAATATTGTCGATATGTGGCTTAGGGTTTAATCAGGTAAACAAGCCACTAAAAGTATTTGAAACATAAGAAATTGGTAACACAAGTGAGAGAAGAGCTAACCTGTAAACTGGAGACAGTGAGGCAGACCAAGATCAACAAAAGCAGGAAGCCACAGCCCTACCACCCCTTAGCCTAGAAGGTCTTGACAGGAGGCAGTGGCTGGGGCTTGGGGAGTGGGGTCACCTCACAGAAGCTAGAACTGCAGCTGAAGAAAGTTGCTGCCTGAGGCAGAGCAAAATAGCTAAATATAGTGGCTCCTACCTTCCTCTTACCTGTTAGCCTCCCTCGTTCACTCAGAAGCAAAGGAAATGGAGCCTGCAAAAGCCTGCCCTCCTGTGTAATGCGGGCAAAGCAGGGCAGGTTGGGGATGAACCTGGAGCAATCAGATCTACACATTAAGCTACTTCTTTAGAACTATTTCTAGTTTGATGCACTATTAGGTCTGGGCAAAACCAGCAGGTTGTGGAGGGTTTTTAATTTGGAATTTTTAAAACCTTTTTTATAAGTACCTTCTGTGGTAAACATGAATGATCGTTCCCATTTTATAATGGGAAGATCGTAATGGAGCTGTTTGTATGAGATCTCAGAGAAGGGCTGGAGGAAAGACAGAACCTGTTTTGTTTGCAGCACAATTTTCTGTTGTTTCACCTTTTCGCCATTTTATTATGCAGAGGATCAGTGACTGAGTTACAACTAAAACGGAACGTAGTGCTTTGTCCAATAAAACGATTCCTGTACCAAACTTAACTTTGGAAATAGTAGTTTGATTGTTTCCTTTAAAGCCGGGATTTGCTCTGGACAAAGCAATAGGTCCACCCATGGTATGAAAACAAACAAAAATTACAAACAGAGGAGCCAATATTTTATAGTTTCTGCTAATGTCCAGTCACTCTGGACATAAGCAGCCAAGACTCAAATTAAAAGATGCCACATATAAGCAGGTAGAAAAAAAAGAAACATCTAGCAAGTTCTCAGAATATATCTCGTCTTTCTAGGAGTCTTGTAGCATCTTAAACGGTATTTCTATTACAAAAGTCCCCTAGAAATTGAATGGACCCCAGGGAATGTCACAGCCTCTTGTTCTATGTCTTGTGTGACTGAGTCAACTGGATTCTGGCTGACGTAGCAATACTCTGAGAATCCAGGAAAAGTTTGGAAGTTCCTTTAGTGTGGGTGGGAAAAGCGTGTCAGAGGTGACACGCGAACTCATTTTTTTGGTTGATTTTTCTTTGTTAAATGGCATTTAAATATATAAAATAAATATCAAAAATATAAGTCTTTGTTTTACTATGGTTGCAAATATCAAAAAAAATTCTATATGTGACACGGCACCAGAGTTAAGTTAGTGTTTTTCAAAATGCTGACACGCCGAGCTCAAAAGGTTCGCCATCACTGCCTTAGACTATACTGCTCTTGTCTGAGCCACCCTGCAGGTTTCATACAGGATCCTTCTCTGCTCTCCTTGGGATTGTGGGGAGCTGGAGGGAGGGAATTTTTTTTTCCGAGGACACTGAGACACTGTGAATTCACAGTACAGGTTTGAAAGGCTATTAGATTCTTGGGGTGCTAAACCAAGGGGGTAGAGAGTAATGATGATGGTGGTAAGAACATAAGACCTGGAAAGACAGGGAGCATATTTTATAGTTCCAAAAGTGATAAATACCTATGTATGAAAGAATTTAATGTGAAATTCACATGAGTGTTGGATCCTCAAACTGTAACACTAAGCTAGTATTACTAGAAGTCTACTGCCCCAAATTTAGTCGCCTCAAAACACTGTACTCAGACATAACGTTTAGGAAGAAAATGATGATGCAGATTTAATAAGGAGGTATAAATAAGCTTTCTGCCTCTCAAGATATTTTTCAGTTTAACTTCACAATCACTAAACACCAATGTAAGTTCTATCGGACTTGAACTCCATAGATGCAAATAGCAATCCTGCTGAGCACAAGCATTCATTCAAATTGAATTGGAGTAAAACATAGACTTGCCATCTTATTATGTACAAACGTGGAATAATTTTATTTCATCTAGGCAAGGACAATTTATTATGTTTATCACTGCTATTATTGTTGTTTTATAAAATTCATCCAACTGCATATCAATCACTTTAATAAGAAGTTTATTTTGCAAACTGAACTTAAACCAAAAGTAAAGCTGCCTTTGAACTTAAAATAAAAGCCCTTTGAAGGGATATAGAAATCACCCCTGCTTCATAACCTTTTTTTTTTCTGGAGAACTTCCTAAACTGGATAAAAGACTCACTTTGCATTTGCAAACAGGAAATTCTACAAGCTCTATACCAAGAGCAAAGCTTAGTTATTAGGTCAGTTGCTTACAAATATTTTTAGAACAAGCATTACTTCAGCATTTCAATATTGGCTAAAACAGCTTTAATATTCAAGACAGGATGTAAGTTGCTTAGCTGATCCAAATGCCAGTCTATGGATCTGAAAGACTAAAGATCACATCACTGGAAGGTTGACAGAAGTGACACTTTGCAAAGTGCCAATGATTTATGCCAATGTCTTGCTTGATGATACTGTTATAGACAGCACTGTCATTAAAAAGTCCCTGCTGACTTCCTTGTACATTTATGGTGCACAAATTATAGGTGAGCCCAAAGATCGAACCCTCCCTGCCTTTTAGATTTCAGTGGCCATGTATTTCTCATTTAGGTTAGTTATCGCATGCACCCCCTTTTCTACCTACTTCCTTGTTTCATCTGTAAACACGGCAATGAGAAGGCCCGGAATGAAAGGTATCCTGCTAGGAAATGTGAAAGTTAGACACACGTTCCCTGCAACCCCCACATCCATAAACTGGAAGGAATATTTTTCAAGTAGCCAAAGTCGCTCACAGTCTGCTCCTATTATGACAAAGACACCAAGCAGTTTCTAAAGAGCATATTTGGAAGCAAAGCTGTGGAGTAAACTGTCAGGATTACTATGGCTTAACATTTGGCAACGCATGTGAAATTCTATCACTGCGAGCGGCTTGGGCATTTCCAAAACAGCAAAGAGCAGATGAGGTTATTCTTTTAAGTGCTTACTTTATAATTTTTTCTGCTTCTCTTCTCTCTCAAATATTTATTGTGTAAATAGAATCTAGTTTTTAGAAATACTCTGAAGGGAGTTTAAATGGCATTGTTCTAAAATTCCATTTACTGGTATAGAGGCCATTTTATCTTCTACTTGGGAAAAAATACTCCAAATCTTATTAGCCAATCTCAATTTACTGAAGTAAAATGAGATTAAAGGAACTAGCTGCTATTTCTTTTTAACACAGATTACAATAGACTTGCTGCTTTTTCTTTCTGAAAAATGTCAGACAAGCTCAGGAACATGTGTATGTACTAATTTGACTACTTTTAGTCTCTTCATCTTTACCTCACAGGAAAATAGATGACTGAAAAAATAGTGTGGAAAGAGACTGGCCCCCAAATAGTATTTAATTGCAGCTCTGTTATTTGCAGTTTACAGTGTTGGTTTGCTCTTTTCTTAGTATGCTATTAAATACAGACTATACTAAATTGGATTCATAGAATACTTTAAGGCCAAATTTTTCTAAATAAGAACCATTCAAGATGAAATTTATATTAAAAACTAAGATTTATAAAATAAGAAATGCCTTTCAATTTTTTTTAAAAAAAAAAAAAAAGAGAGATGAAATAGAAAGCTCAACCTAAAATAAACCTATGACAGTATTAAATCAAGATTTGCTTTTCAGTAAACCAGCCACATTGATAATTAAAATACTGTCTCCTGGAAGCAACAGGGGCTGTCAGCAAGGAGACCAGGGAAACAAAGCTTCAGCCACAGGGCTGGGGTTTAGGAACAGCTTCAACCACCGTGGGTGCCAGTGCCCAGCGGAGAGCTGAGACACCGGGCTGCGCTGGCTGCTTGACTACATATCAGAGGCAGCGCTGTAGACCAGCCTGTTGTAGAGATGGTAGAAGTGGGGGCAAATGTTAAATGGTGGCACCAAAATAAATGTTATTAAAGTATTTAACTTTTAATTATACAAATAGCACAATCATACATTCTCCTTATTTAAAAAAATAAACATAACCAATAAAGCCAAAATTTACTCCAACCCTCTGGATCAGTGGTTCTCAACCTTCCAAATGCCGCGACCCTTTAATACAGTGCCTCATGTTGTGGTGACCTCAACCATAAAATTATTTTCATTGCTACTTCATAACTGTAATTTTGCTACTGTTGTGAATCGTAATGTAAATATCTGATATGCAAGATATATTTTCATTGTTATAAGTTGAACATAATTAAAGCATAGTGATTAATCACAAAAACAATATGTAATTATATATGTGTTTTCCGATGGTCTTAGGCGACCCCTGTGAGGTCGTTCGACCCCCAAAGGGGTCGCGACCCACAGATTGAGAACCACTGCTCTGGATGCTCCAGACCTTTTTAAGTTCATTTACATATTGGAAATGACCTAAATGCCAACCAACACAGGAGGATGGCTACAGATGATGGCTCCTACATACCAGAAGCACTATGCAACTTCAGATTTTTTTATGCACAAACATGGAAAGATCTCTAAGACATACAGCTGAGCAAAAAGGAAAAAGAAAAAAGAAAAATTACGGAATGAATATATCTTATGATATCATTTATGTGAAATATGTCATTGATGTAAAACAATATTAACACTCATCTCTGGGAATCTTCTTGTGGATCCCAGCACCTATGTCTGCCCCTATCTTTAGCACATAATCGTGGGTCATCTTGTGACTTGTTTTTTGGTATCTAACACTAGTAGTTAATTTTTCATTTAAGGGTACTTTCAGAAACCCTCATAGCACCAAGAATGCCCAGAATAAGCATTCAGTGAATACTATTTACACAAATACTTTTATGCATAGTAAGACTGGTGATAAAAGGTCACAGCTATAATTCCTGGAAGTTTATTTTAATGGGATTAGAATAATGTGTCATCTTATATAAATGTTTATTCACCTTCTTTTCATAAGAGAAAAACAATGACATTTTTGTTTTACAACCTTTAAAGTTGTCATGAATATAGAAAGGCTGCTGGTCCATTTCCCACTTGCTGGTTATTAGGAATCATTTACAGTACTTAGTAAAGACTCTTTTAGAGACTTTTATTTGTTGTTGTTTTTTTCTCTGTTGCTTATTCACCATGTGGCCTGAGAAAAAAGGACATTAAAAAAATTTCTCAGCCCTAACAGGTTTGGCTCAGTGGATAGAGCGTCGGCCTGCGGACTCAAGGGTCCCAGGTTCGATTCTGGCCAAGGGCATGTACATTGGTTGCGGGCACATCCTCAGTGGGAGTGTGCAGGAGGCAGCTGATCGATGTTTCTCTCTCATCGATGTTTCTAACTCTCTATCCCTAGCCCTTCCTTTCTGTAAAAAAATCAATAAAATATATTTTTAAAAAAATTCTCAGACTGGTAATTTGTACCTCCTTATAAGTATTTGTCTACAGTTTAAAACACACACTTTACTTTGCCTAAGCTAAAGTATAATTTCACTTTATCCATCAATAAATAGCATTCAATCAAATATGGAACTTGAATTAAATTATGGGGTGAGGTTTCTGCCTTAATAAAAAATTTTACTGCTTTTTCAAAACATTCAGCTTGCTTCTTGTCACTGAACAATTCATACTTGTAATTATGCTCCTAACCTAAGGAAAATAAGAGAATGTTTTGTTTTGTATCTAAGGACTATAAAGCCGGCCGTCAATATGTCCCACACTGTAATAACTGCAGATAATCTGAAAACATGCAAAAAATTATTTATTTTAACCCAAAAGCATCACTCAAAGTGTAACTGACCAAATTTTAATTCTGTGGATCAAAATTTAATGGATCACCTTGGCCAGTGAGGCTCAGTTAGTCCCATATACCAAAAGGTGGTGGGTTCGACTTCTGGTTAGAGAACATACCCAGATTGCGGGTTTGATCCCCAGTAAAGGCGTGTGCCTACCGATCAATGTTTCTCTTTCATACCCGTATTTCTCTCTCCCTTCCCCTCTCTAATATCAATTTTAAAAATCTTCAAGGACCATCTGCAAACAAATACTTAAATAGTCCTCAAGTTTACATTTCCCCTGCCTTTCACACTGTATTATTTCATACATAATATAATCAAACCTTTTTAGTTATAATCAACCTCAGTCTAACTTCCTGGCTATACCTCCAGCCATTCCTGAAAACATACCACATGCTCCTGTCTTACCACATTTCTCACTTGCTGGGGCACTTTTCAAAAAAAAAAAAATAGATATTTGCACATGCTGTTTCTTCTACCTGTGATGCCTTAGCTATTGTTCTTTGTAAACTCCCATGGATCCTTTCATACTCTGCTTCAGTGACACCACCAAGTGAAGCCTTCCCTACCGCCACCGGGCAAGGAAAGTCATTACATGCTTTGCACTTTTCCCCTCAATAGGATTTACCTTGCGCTACTGTGTTTGTCTGTTTATTAGCTTCTGAGTTTCTTGATAGCAGGGACTGTGTCTTTTTTATATCTGTATTTCCAGAAACTAATTGCAGCACCTACCTCAAATTGGTGTTTGCTACATGTTGACGGCATTAACAAATTTCTTGTCATTTCTTTTCAATGTAATTGTCCCAGATCAGTTAGCGTAAGTCATGTGATGGCTACAGATGCAAGGGTGTGGAATGACCCTGTAAGCCAAAGGGGCCTAAATGGACACTAGTGGGAAGTCTGCCTTGGCCCGCGAGCAGGAAGTTCACAAAAATAACTTGTTTCTTTCGAAGAGCAACATTTCTCCATAACACAAAGGGTCTCAGTTCACAGCCTTGAAGACAGAAGTTCTTTATTCCATTTTACATACACAATCGGCATTGAAAGAAAAAGGACCTTGGGATCTTAACCTACAAAATGCAAGTTTTCATTTGTTTAAAAAGAAAAGAATAGAGAAAACAAAACTGAGGAAGGGAGCCCAGAAAAAGGGTCTCAAATCATCTGGGAATTAAACCAGCTATCTCAGCGTTCCGACTGCCTATGAGCAGACAACATGCCATAGGAATAGCAGGAACAGTCCCCACCGTCTCCTCTCAGGCAGCCCAGTCCTACTCAGCCTATAAATACGTCGTTTTCTACACCGGTTCAAATTGAGCCTTCAGTAGCTTGGGTGCAAACAGTGTGCTGAGAGTTCACTGCCTGCTCACTCCTGCACACCTCCTTGCTAACCGCTTTGTTTACAGGGTCTCCAGCAACAGCTGAGAAGTCAGCTCTTATCTAGTAGCAGGTGTTTAAGGAGCACTTCTGGTAAAAGCACTTCATGAATGTGTAGAAAGGGGTTAGCAGCAGGGTCATAAACAAGTTAATTTACCATAAAACTGAAGAAGTTTAAGCTTCTGGCAATGTGTTGTGGTTTTTTGTTTGTTTTTGTAAAATTTGCAAAAATAAGATACTTATCCTCAATAAGGTAAGACCACTGCCTCTTTCCACACTGACTTTCCTTTCATCACATTTACTTTCATATGAAGGTATCTCAGAGAAGCTACACACATTTTGAGATCCAAGGGGAAGCGAAGTTGGTGATAAATTTGGTTTGGCCTAAGTGAGATATTTATGTGATCTGCATTCACATCCACGTAAAAGGAAGTTATCACCAGCTGTTCCCAAAATAAGAATGACTTTCAGGAATACCTCTACCACCCACTGTGCAAACACATCCCATGTCCGGATATGAAGAGGCAGGGCCAGATGTTTTTCACCCTATGTTTGGGTAGTATGATGGAAGGTACTACTCCCTGTTCCCCAATTACGTTTACACTATGTCCTCCGTGCCTTTGCTTTTGTTATTTCTTCTACCTAGCTCTGCCTTCCCACTCCTCCAATGAAACCCTTACACAAGATCTGATCAAGTACCATCTCCTCCATGAAGCCTTCCCAAGTATGTAATAAATCTCTCCATCTGTTTTCCATCCTATTGCCTTTGTTTGTGTCTTTATTTAAAAACAAGCAAATGCTAACTTGTGTTGTAGTTATTTGTGAAAGGGACTACTATCTCTTCTACTAAATTGTAAACTCTTTAAGGGCCAGAAAATGTCTTACTTAAGTTCGTGCTTCCCAAAAATGGTGCCTGGAAAATGTTGACGTGAACTTAATTTTCTGGATTGCTCCGTTCTTTTGCTAACATGAAGCTGAATATATTTACTTGTTTCATGCACTATTTCTGCTTTAGAACAGGGCTCCCCTACAAAGATATAGAGATTGAGACACAGATATACATACATATCACTGATAAGTAAACAATTAAAAACCTAGTAATCTCACTCCTAGTGGCTTCATAAAATGAAGTTCTAGGCAGTAAATTAATCTTTGCAAGACTAAGGGCTTAAAAGAAGACAGAAAGACCATTGAAGGTCACAATTTGCATATTGATCTAACTGTATGCTTATTCTCTTACAAACACGTAATTAACTTTGTTTTTATTGAATTTTGGTTCTAACCCAATTTTATTAATCAGAGTTTCACTGGTAATTTCAGTGACGTATGAGAGACAGGTGTAAGCTAAGAAGATAGCATGTATACTAATCTATCTGTCTAATAGATTTAATACATACTGAATGCATTACTTTGTAGGCATTGGATTTCATCAATAGCTCTGTTCTATTCTTATATTTCGTGGGACATGAACTATCTTACAGTTAAGACTAAATTTAGTCAAAAAGGTATCACACAGAAGAGATAAAAAAATAAATAAGCCATAATTAGAAGCATCAATTATCTGTTATGAAAACAGGATAACTAATTGTAGACATATGACTTTTCCCCTAAATATTGGAGTTTTAGAAATGCCTTTCTGTAATCAGTGACAGTAGTGGACAGGGTACTGACTTGGGAACCCAAAGACCTAAGCTGCATCCCAACTGTTCTATTTATTAATTCTATGACTCTGGGTAAGATGGCTTAACTCAATAGCTCTCATGTGCTATTGGAAATAATGATATTCAATACGAACACTCATTGTGTCTCTCATATAGGTCTGTTTGAAGAGTTGATGGTACTCATTTGTTGATTTACCAGCATATATTTAGAACCTAGGCCAGAAAATTAATATCAAAGCAATTTGTAAACTTCAAAGACCTCTAGAAATAAAGGAGATTATTTAATTGAGAAAAATATTTGATTTGGGTACTTAATATTACAGTAAGAGACATAACTGTGGAACTTTTGACATATCTTACTAAACAGGAAAATGACTGCCATTTTAATCAACACGAAGTCCTATTTCCATGGCTTAAGTAAAAGACAAATATTTAAGCATTTTCTCCCTAATCTAACACCAATGCTAAACTCATTATACATATGTAGGAAATTCTAAGTATATGTACATATGTGTATATACACACATACATAATGTATTTATATATACATAAAACGTGTCTATTTATGTATGTGTATATATACATGCATATATACATAAACACCACACACAAACATAACTAAATGTCATATTTCAAAGACTCAGGACTTGCACATAGTTGAATTCTAATGCAGTTGAATTCTAAGAACTTTTTTTTAAATATATTTTATTGATTTTTTACAGAGAGGAAGGGAGAGGGATAGAGTTAGAAACATTGATGAGAGAGCAACATCGATCAGCTGCCTCCTGCACACCCCCTGCTGGGGATGTGCCCGCAACAAGGTTCATGCCCCTGACCGGGATCAAACCCGGGACCCTTCAGTCCGCAGGCCTATGCTCTATCCACTGAGCCAAGAACTTTTTCAATAACATTTCAAGAGGACACCAGCAATTTTCTAGTCATTGAAATATTAACATCCCTTTACTAAATAATCCAATATTTTCACTATTAATCACTGCCATCAGATTAAATCTGGACTAAATGGCTCTAGTGGGAGAGCAAAAGTCAGAAACACATCCAGGGTGCCCTGGGAAGTCCAGGATATCAGCTAATCAAAAACATTTATATGGCTCCCTCCTTTGTACAGTTAGTCCTAATTGCTATACAGAGAAAAAAGAAGAAGGAAAAAAAGAACAAAACAAACAAACAAACAAACAAAAAACAGAAGAAAAACAGTCCCCAACCTTGAAATGCTCACAATTCCACTGAAAAATCAGAAAAGACATAGGAAAATGTCTTCAGAAATCATTCAGAGAACAGCCCAAGTGCAAATGAATACCATATTGTGTAGCTTTTCTCTTTCTTCAGTGTCTCACTTGGGTCTGATCAGAATAATCTAGAAAAGGTAAGAAGGAAGGAGGGAGGGAGGGAGGGAGAGAGAGAGAGAGAGAGAGAGAGAGAGAGAGAGAGAGAGAGAGAGATATGCTGGTCACTAAACTGAATGCTTTACTTGAAGAAACAGACTCATAGTGTTTAAATGTTTCCTAAACAAGGTCATAAATCTAGTAAGTGACATAACCAACTTTCAAACCAAAGTCGGTCTGATTCCAATTCCCTTAACCACTACACCATATGGCAACTTGTAAGAACACTGAAAATTATTAATAACGTTACTGGGCATATTTTTTGAGAACTCTTGTAATTGTTGAGAAAATTCTATTTAGATTACTTCTATGGCCTGCCCATACTACATGAAAATCACTGTGGTCAATTGAGTGCAAAGGGTTTAGACAGTGAAGATGGATCTAAATAGAATCCAACCGACATTGAGGTGAAGGGATGTCAAAAGGCTAAGTTAGTAAGAGCTGCCAAGACCCCCGTCTGAACAGAGAACCAAGTGAGAGTGCAAGGAAGAATGCTGGGCTGGATGGTGTGGTGAGAAAAAGTAGTCTTTGTGACAGCCATGCACTACCCCATCCAGAACAGGCTCAAACTCCAAGATTGCCCCAAACCAACTGACAGTCTTAGGATCAAAGGATTCCCTCTTTTCTGAGCAAAACACGCCTCCATGCCTTTTTACATGCTGTTTCCTCTGCCTGGAACACTTCCCCACATATCCCTGGCAAATGTTTATTTCAAGACCCAGCTAAAATGTCAGATCAATGGCACTGCCTTCCTTGGCTCTCCAAGAAAAACAGAATCACTGGTAGTTCACACCTCAAAGAGAGAGAGAGAGAGAGAGAGAGAGAGAGAGAGAGAGAGAGAGAGAGAGAGAGAGAGAGAGAGAATTCTGATTAACTAAATTTATTTATAAATTGCTTGATTCATGTAACAATGAGTGTTGCACAAGAATGCAGCTTGTGCAAACTACTTTTTCTTTGTTTTTGTTACTTCTTACCTGAGGATTTCCATTGATTTTTAGAGAGTAAAAGGGAGAGGGAGAGACAGAGAGAAATATCAATGTGAGAGAGACACATCAATTGTTGCCTCCTACACGCGCCCCAACTACAGCCAGTGATTGAGCCTGCAACTGAGTATGTGCCCTTGACCAGAATGGAACCCTGGACCCTTCAGTCTGGGGTCAAAGCTCTATCCACTGAGCCAAACCAGCTAGGGCTAAACTATTCTTACAGTTAAGTAAGTAACCATTCTTAAAGCCAGGCTATCCCTCTAAAAAGTTTGAAATCATATACACATTTAGAAAATAAAGACATCACTACTGCAAGTGAGCTACATCTTTTTTTTTCTTTTTGTTGTTGTTGTTGTTGTTAATCCTCACCCAAGGATATTTTTCCATTGATTTTTTTAGGGAGAGTGGAAGAGAGAGGGAAAGATAGAGGGAAACATCAATGTGAGAGAAACACATCAATTGGTTGCCTCCTGCATGAGCCCCAACCAGGGCCAAGGCCTGGGAGGAGTCTGCAACCAAGGTACAAGCCCTTGACCGGAATCGAACCCAGGACCTTTTGGTCCACAGGCCGATGCTCTATTCATTGAGCCAAACCAGCTAGGGCTGTACTACATCTTTACTTGAAGTGACAAAGTGCTCTGCCCCTCACTGTAGGCCAGGGGGCATGCTCATTCTCATTTTGAAGTACTATTCTAGAAAAACTTTTACACATTTGAGGCACCAAAGGGTATCTCATTTACCTTAAGACTCAACTGCCTCTGAATATAAAACACTGTGAAGAAGCTACATGGTGAAGTAGAAAAACCACTAGTTTAGCAATCAGGAAAACTGGATTATAGTCTTAACTCTGTAGGTTTTCAAGTCACTGAAATTTGGGCCTCAGCAATCTTTCTCTAAAATAAGACAGTCACCTCTAGGTGGTTTGGCTCAGTGGATAGAGCATCGGCCTGTGGACCAAAGGGTCCCGGGTTCGATTCAGTCAAGGACATGTACCTCAGTTGCAGGCTCCTCCCTGGCCTGGGCCCTGGTCGGGGCTTGTGCAGGAGACAACCCATCAATGAGGTTCTCTCACATCACTATTTCTCTCTGTCTTTCCCTCGCTCTTCCACTCTCTCTAAAAACTCAATGGAAAAGTTATCCTTGGGTGAGGATTTTAAAAATCTATATATATAAAAGGCTAAGCAACCATCCAACCTGCCAGTAGGTATGATGCACACTGACCACCAGGGGGCAGACGCTCAATGCAGGAGCTGCTGAGCTCCAGTGACTTGGCAGCTGCAGTTCTCTGGTGATGCACCCGGAACCAGAGAGGAGGGAGCCCCGGAATTGGGGCTCTGGTTCTGGGTGCATCACCAATTCCAGGGTGCATCACCCTAGAACTATCCTCTTGCAATCTGGGACCCCTCAGGGGATGTCGGGGAGCTGAATCAGCTGATACCCGCAGGCCAGGCCAAGGGACCCCAGCTGCCGGAGGGACCCCACTCACTCCACAGATGCCCTTTGAGTTCCGGCACCACCCCAGGTGTGGCTGGCTGGGGAGGGACCATGGGAAGTTGGCTCCAGGATGTGTCCAGCCTGTCTCACCCAGTCCTGCCCCACCAGCCACCTTCTAATTGATTTCCTTTCAATGTGCAGGAATTGATTTCCTTTCAATGTGCAGGAATCCATGCACTGGGGCACTAGTAATAATAATAAAATAAGAAAGTTGATTAGACCAATTGTCTTCTCAGGTCCTTTTTTGCTTGACACCATACTGTATGATTCTATTATAAAATGAAGGACTAGAACTCAATGAGCAAACTCAGAAATAGACTCTGCATGCAAATATAACAAACAAAAAAAAAAACACCAACACTATAGGCATATTGGGGACAAAGAGAGAAATTTGAATATGGACAGGTTGTTGGATGATATTTGAGAATTATTGCTAATTGTCTTAGGTATAATAATGATATTGTGGATAGGTAGAAAATTTCCTTACTTTTAGAAAGTGTTTGCTAAAGTATATTGGATTGAACTGTCATGATATCTGAAACTTTATTTGGGATGGTTCAATAGATAAAGGCAATAAGCCAAAATATTAACAATTAATGAATCTCAGTGAATGTAAATTCCTGTATGCTTTAAATTTTATCAAAATAAAAACTAAAAAAGAAGCTCTTTTTTGTACTTAAACATGCTGCAGGATGGCCTAGGAGAATAATGTATGGGGACTGATGTACCCTTTTGACCTAGAAGTGTACTTTCAAAACCAGGCTGCTGACTTCCCTGGGGTTCCGTAGATGGGGAAGCGACAATGGGAAACCCAGCCCATCACAAAGGTATCAGTGATGGTTATCATCACCTCAGCAAATTCCATACCCTCAGTAACACAGTGCCCTCAGCCACCATCTCCAGATCAATATGGCTCTCAATGACAGATGGCCAAAGCATCCCTGTCTACTCAGGTCATTCATAGTTCACATTGTCCGACAGGATTTAGGAGGCTTGTGTCATTAGACTGTCTTTAGAAAACAACCTAGCCATTAAAGGCGGAAACAGTAATGTTGTATGTCAGATAGCACACTGTTGACAGTTTAAATATACTCAGAAAGCTTAAAATGGGTTGATTTTCTGTGCACTACAATTACATTTTTACTGGCGGAGAATGTATCATTAAAACGTAAATGCATGTTGAAAGCAAAGCTATAAAAAGACTTTCTGTCACAAACCATTTCTAGACGCACCATACCAAGGAAGAAAAAGTAATATTGTTCCGCATTGATTTGATCAAAATTGTAATACCTGTGGAAAGAAGGGACTTGAGTTCAAATGTAATTTTTAATGTGGTTTATACTTCCCAGAATCTGATTTGGGATCCATTTAGTTTGGAGACAGCACATGAACTGGTCACCCAGCTGGAAAGAACCCTTGCAGAAACATCGCACAAGGACACCAATAATTTTCTAGTCATTACAACATTAACATCCCTTTACTAAATAATCCAATATTTTCACTATTAATCACTCAGCCTGTCCCTTGAGTTACCTAAGGTAAGTATCACCACCTCTTCCTCAAAAGGCACGAGTGTGTAAGCAACACAAATATCGATGAGGCCCTACATAGACTACAAATAAGTATCTCTTCCCTATTTCAGTCCTTAAATAAAGCTTACTCATTAGTAATTGGGATCTAAGTACAAATAGTTCTGCGAATAGTCGCTAAATTAGTTACGGATGCACAGGGAAATCCATTTAACTCATTTCAAGCAAGACCTTGGAACTCATTTAGCCATTTATGTTTATGACATACGAATAACAGATTTATTACCATCATGGGGCAAATTACTCCTTGTGCAAGTACTACTGCCTGTGTTTTCTGAGGGTTGGACTTGGCCCAAATTGTAATGACTCACAGTATTTTCCTTCATGGTAGGATTTCTGCGAACAGTTGCTTTAAATTGAAAAACAGTCCCAGACTTGTTGGGGGGAGACTGAAGGAAGAGGATGGCTCGACACTGGTGAGCAATGTGGTCACTGAATACAATGACCTAGTTCTGGGCAAGGAAAAGTCACAAATGCTCCTTTTAGAAAGAGAAATATTGTTTAGAAAGAGAGAAAAATGATGTCGTTGGGAAGAAACTTCCTTCAGGCAGATCTCAAAAATAAACTGGTAACATTTCTATGGTAGTTGCTATAACACTTCCTCATTGACAAGAGAGAATTCAAGAAGAAAAGAATCGTGTCCTCTAGAAAAAGCAATGGGAAACCTCTGGCCCTCCATTTAATTTCTTCTAGCTAGACCATGAAAAGTTTTCTAAAACCAAGTGTCTTTTGAGCCTCCCTTCTCTACCACTAAGAGCAACAAATACAGCTGTGCAAACAGCAGGAATGTGTGTTCCTGTGGTAAGATGCTTGCCCTGGCCCTTCCTGGGGGAATTCTCTGTCAGGCATGTGCACAATCCTCTGAGTCAGCAGAGGGTGAGGAGGTGCAGGCAAAGGTAAATTCCAGCCTGAACCAGTAAAAGAAGATATTAGGCAGATTGGTAGGGATTCTTGGGCAATGAAAAGGGAAGATTCTGATAGCTGACAAGAAGGAAGGAAAAGATAGAAAGCCTGGAAATTGGAGCTGCCAAAAATACAAGCTCAGAAGGCGAGACATACTGCTCTTCCCTTCTCATCCTTTTTTTTAAAATAATATTTTTAGTGATTTCAGAGAAGAAGGAAGAGGGATAGAGAGCTAGAAACATGGGTTGGCGATGGAGCCCGCAACCCAGGCATGTGTCCTGACAGAGAACTGAACTGTGATTTCCTGGTTCATAGGTCGACACTTAAGCCCTGAGCCCCACCACCGGTCAGGCATTTCTCATTCATTTTTATATCTTTCCTTTTAGTCATTTTGTCACCTTATCTTTTCACTAGTGAGAACATGGGCTTTGGAAATGGTGTCAGGGTTTAAATCTAGCCCATCATGTATTGTGTGTGGTTTTGATAATTTACCTAATATCTCTAAACTTCAGCTTCTGCATCTATACGATGGATGGAATGACCTCATGGAGGTGTTGTAAGGATGAAATCAGATAACATAAAATAGACAGCAGGTGTCTGGCTCATAGTGGGTGCTTAAAAACGTGTTAGCGTCTTTCTCTCCTTCTTTTACTCTTTTCATCTATATTCCTTTTTTTTTTTAACTTTCGTTCACATCTGCTAAAACTTTGGACACTTTACTTCATCATTCACTTTCTATGGGTCAGTAACCTTGGGTAGAAAAATTTCCCAATCCCTAGGGTAAATAGGATGTTCAGGCAAAAGGGCCGATGGCCTTCAGGGTTGTCTGAATCCCAAAAGACTTACGTTTCCTGTTGATCTGATGGAGAACAATTTCCATAACAGGAAGTTTCAGAGAATCTGGGAATTAGAGAAGAAGGCCTGGCTCCTCTTAACCAGAGAGTGTTAGAACTTGGATTCCCTCTCAAGCAATGTTACAGCAGCCGGCAGAGGCTCCAAGGCCCTGGGCAGACCTCTGCCCAGCCCCTGGGACAGGCCGTGTATACCCTCCTTTGTAGCAGTGAGACCTGGGCTCTAGGGGGCTGCTTTATTAAAAGCAAGTTTCAAGAGCAGAGAAGTGTGAACTGCATCCATAGACAATAAGTTCTGTGTTCAAAGTGAAATGAATCATAGCTCAAATCCAGCGTTAGTTAGTTTTGAACCAGAAATACAAGTACTGTGGTGTGTGTGTGTGTGTGTGTGTGTGTGTGTGTGTGTGTGTGTGTGTGTAGCAAAGGTGGTAGGATAGGTGTCAGGGAAGGCACCCCAAATTCATTTCAGAAAGCAACCACAATTTTAAAAAAAAAGAGCAAAGGGGTAGGAGAGAGTGAGTAAGAGGAAGGAGGAGAGAGAAGGAAACATCTACTCAAGGGGAAGCAGGTTCTCTCTTCCTAGCCTCCAAGAGAGCCCTCCCTCAGTGGGCAGCTGGAGAGAAGCACTCGGGCAGGTTGCCTATAGTGGGCAGCACTGCTGCCCGCTCCCTCCTTCCTGGAGTTCCTCAGCCCCTGGCTTGCTGGGCACATCTTTATTCTATTCCTCCTGCTGCACCCTCCCTGGTCAGTGTCCAGAGTTCATTCCTTAGAGCTCTCACTCCAGAAGCACTATCTGAACAATTTTACTGATTTCCATAGCTTCTCTTGCCCCTTAAATACTGACAACTCCCAAATACACATTCTTTTTTCTAAAACTCCCGATCAGCTCTGGCCAGTGTGGCTCAGTTAGTAGGAGAGTCATCCATGCACGAGAAGGTTGTGGGTGTGATTCTTGACCAGGGCACATACATACCTAGGTTGTGCATTCAAGCCCCACTCAGGGCAAGTGTGGGAGGCAACCGATCAATGTATCTCTCTCACATCAGTCCTTCCCTTCCCTTCCCTTCCCTTCCCTTCCCTTCCCTTCCCTTCCCTTCCCTTCCCTTCCCTTCCCTTCCCTTCCCTTCCCTTCTCTTCTCTTCTCTTCTCTTTTCTTTTCTTCTTCTTCTTCTTCTTCTTCTTCTTCTTCTTCTTCTTCTTCTTCTTCTTCTTCTTCTTCTTTCTCTCTCTCTCTCTCTCTCTCTCTCTCTCTCTCTCTCTCTCTCTCTCTCTCTCTCTCTCTTTCCTCTCTGAAATTAAAAAAAAAATTACTCTCTCCACTCTTCCTAAAACTCTTCCCACCATCCACACCTATCTACCAGTTCCCAAACTAAAAGCAACTCTGAAGTCATTTTTGATTGTTTCTTCTTCAGCTCCCAAGTCTATCCTATCACCAGGCGCTGTTGGCTCTACTTCATGAATCTCTCTCCAATCTACACTCTTCTTCCAATCCTACTGCTACTGTTTTAGATAAAGCTCTCATCACCTCCCACCTGGCCTCCTAAATAACCTCTCTGTTTCTGGTATCTTTTCTGGACAATTTTTGTATCAAAGAGAACTTTCTAAAATATAAATCTAATACTTTCTCTTTTAATAACCTTAACTTCTGATGGATCATCTCTGCTTCCAAAAATAAAAATCCAAAGGTCTTCATTATCTTACTTCAATCTTCTTTAACATCCCCATCTCTTGCAATTCCCCCTACAACATCCCACAGCCCTTATTTCAAGCCCTACAGTTCAGCCACACCAAGCTGCCTGCCGCTCCCCAAACACATGGCCCTTGTTTTTCTCCTGTACATGTTCTGTTCCCTCTATATGCAAAGCTGTTCCTGCCTGGTGAGCCCTCCACCTTCTTTGATATTCAGCTCAAATGCCACTCTTCTATAAAGCTTTCCCTCACTGCCCAAGAAAGTTCATCTACTGTGGCATCTTTGGTCCTTTACCAGGGCACTTTCCAAGATGCACTGCAAATACTGGTTTATATATTTATCTCCCTGGACAAGTGATTCGAAGATTGTGAGCTCCTGAAAGACAGGTATCAGCTCTTACTCCTTGTGGTGTCCCCAGCTGTTCACTAAACCCTCAATAAAGGCTAACGGATATCAAGAGAACCAGCTTTCCACACAGAAAAGAACCAGAAAGTGCTGCCCTTTCCCAGAGAGAGTGCCGCAGGCCCATGGAGTCAGCCTGGGGTACCAACCCACAGCTGGAATAAGATCAGCATATTTCCTTCAGCCTAAAAGAGGGGTTGAGAGAGGGTAGGAGGCAGAGGGAGGGGGGAGGGAAAGAGGGATAGATGGCCACTCCTTTGATGACTCAGTGTACTTTTCCCACATAGACAAAGAGACCTGATTCCATGGTTACAAAGTTGAGGACTAAACAGAACCTTCTCACAGTGCTCTGTTTTCAGTAGATACTGAAAAGCACTTGAATAATATACAGGTAAATGGTATCTCTACTTGGATGAAAATTTGCATTAAAAATTAAAAACTGAGTCTCTCATGTTAGTTTTTCTTTCTCCTTCTCTCTCTCTTTCTCTCTCTCTCTCTCTCTCTCTCTCTCTCTCTCTCTCTCTCTCTCCCCCCCCCCCCCGCCTCCCTCCCTCCCTCTCTCCCTCTCCTCCCTCGCCCTCTCCCTCTCATTTTCTCCCTTCTTTATTTAGCTGAGATCATTTCCGGCAAGCAGAGAAAAGTTAAAATGGCCACTGGGAAATTTTTCTAGCCTCTATACTCAAATACCCTCTGGAAAAATACACTAGATTTACAACCACAACATATACAACTGGGTATCTTAACTGTAAATCTAATGTAGTGATTGTTCCTTTAGATATGTCCTTAATTTTACGTGAGTGACAAATACACCCTTTAACGACTATAGGTTCTAATCATTTCCAAATGACTGATTTTCACTGCATTGCTACCGTACATTTTCTTTATGTAAATAACTAAATATTTCTAAATTGCACCATTAGCATAGAGGAAAACATTTGCTATTTATTTTTAAATGTCTGGGGAGAGGGTTATAAGCATATTGCTAAAAAATGAGCTTTATAACAATTTTGTAAGCATGTTATGTTTGAAAATACACTATTTATCTAATGGAAACTATAATATTAAAACCCGACAAGCTTCTATAAATTTATCCTTTTAAAATGTAAACTATTAAAATATGAAGAGAAATCCTTTTTATCCCAACCCCATATCAAAGTCCTGGGGATTTTGCATTTATACGGAGCAGAGTTCATGAACTCCTGCTCACCATGTTAACAATCTACCAGGATTTCTAAAGACTCAGCAGGGGTTAGAATTAGAAGGCTCTGCCAGCAGCATCAATAACAGGAACAGTGACACTGTGCTCCTCAAGGAGGGCTCAGCACATTCAGGGACTGGAGCCTATAAAGGACAGAAGTCTACAGTTAATAATTCCAAATAAAATCCAGAGGGACACATTACTTCAGATTTGGTTTTGGGGAATTACATACATGGGTGTATATATGATCTGTGTTAGTATAGTATATATATTATGTCATGACAACCAGATTCATCTTAAAGAGGCTTACCACTTAAAAGGACTTTTGAGTTCAAATTTTTGTCTGTTTTTTAATGTGTTTTTAAATATATTTTTATTAATTTCAGAGAGGAAGTGAGAGGAAGAGAGAGAGAGAAACATCAATGGTGAGACAAATTTTTGTTTTGATTCACATGAAAAAAAAAAAGATGTAAACAAAACCACAAATATTTCTTTTGGAGGCAAGAAAATGGCTAACTCACGATGGAAGCCTTTTGGCTACACCCCAAGCAATTTGGCGTGTCCTGTGCCAACGCAGGTGGCAGGTCAATTCAGAGACACATGAAAACAAAGGGAATACACCTCAATTTATATATACGTTAGAAGCTCATTTCAAAGCATTTTTGAAATAAATGAAACTTTGTACAATACAAATTGGTTACCTATGGATTTTCACAGGCAAGAAAACATTTCATATATTTTTTAAAAAATTGTTACCCAATTTCCTATCTTCACTCCCTTTCCCATAAAAGACTGATTTTTTGAAATGGATTCTTGGGGCTTGGTTTAAAAAATGGCTCAAGAAAGGACAATATTCAAATGTTAAGGCCACGTTAACCATTAACGCTCTGCTATTTTCCCTTCTCTCTTTGGAGGCCTAAACAGTATAAAAGGTCTGCGTTTCCTGTTGCTGCCTGTGGCAGGAAGAAAGTAGATCACATTCTACCCGTTTGTTTTTGAAGTTAAAGGAAAATGACAGTGATCGCTAAAGGCGGCGTGGGCTCTGCGTTAAGATTACTCCATATCCGTGATTTGCAGTTGAGTCTCGTGACCTTTAATTTTTAGAAAGCTCAAACATTATAAACCCATACATTTACAATGCCCACGTCTGTTGTTCTTTTAGCTCATCATCCTTGTAGTGGTTATTCCACACTAAACAAAGACTTCCGTGAGATTTCATGGGGTTCTTGTTAACTATTCTCCAATTAGGCTAAATGATAACCTCAATTTTTTATCCTTGCAGGTAAACCTACTTCGATAAGGCTGAACTAGTGATTTCATAATCATCTCAATCTTCTCTGTCCCTAATTCCACAAAGCAGATCTACGGTAGTCATGGCAATTTTTACTAGGGAGCTAAATTGTCTTTTTTTCTAAATTACCATATGCACAAATTCTGCCTGTAAGGAAAGAGCTATGTTATTTGCAGCCATGGACAAGCTATTTGTATCTAAGACATTCAAAATGACAAAAAGTTGAGAGAGAGAGAGAGAGAAAGTTAATAAGTTAATGGGAATATATAAGGGAAATTTATCAGAGTCAGCAAGTTTTCTTCCTTCCTTAACCATGCAAACCAGGAAATTCTTTTGAACAATAACAAGTTTAAAAGTATATTCCATTTCCTTATCAATCCACAAAACGTTTGTGTAACACATAAACTATACATTTGTATTTTTTTATTTCATTTTTAAGTATAGTGATAATCTTAACAGATGAAAATGGATCCATATTAAAACTATGACATAAAATCACACATATATGGTTATTAACTTGAGAAAACAGGAGATTAACCTGCTTCTTGATGTTGTCATCAAAACAAGCATTTAGTAAACTGCTAAATATTATATATTTAAGATATGTCCTTTCTATTTTAAATACTTTACCCTTTACTGAGGTTTTTTATTTGATATGTGTCCAAGGTGCAATGATAAATCTTCTCTCCTGCTATTTGATAAGATGCCAGAGCTTTCTTAAAGGTTTAAGAATAGAGCTGCTGAACTATTTTTTTTCTACTGCAAGTTATATATGAGAGTTGGTAGCAGCCTGTTGAAAGAACTTTACCTGTGGATAACAGTCCTTATCTCACCTCTATCTATCATGCTATCAATTTCTTTATTCCAGGAGTTTACCTTTGGGCAGCTCATACACCAGCTGTCAATCTTTCCTCACCCCGAGACTTCGCAGCAAACCAAGCTCAGGTGTATTGAAGCTTCACAAGAAGAAATTGTTTTCCTTTCTCCAACTAGGACAGGTGTAGTCAAAGTGCAAGCCTCCGGCATTCCAGATGTGCCCTGTCACAGTGCAGCCAGAGTGTTTTATCCCTGCCTCCCAGGTCTGGCTCCTTATCTGGAGATTTTCTACATTTTGCTTCTTGTCCTAGTTTTACCTTTGCCCCACACACCTCTCACTAAGGCAGATTTGAAAAGACTGAAACAACCCAAATGTCCATCTGTAGTGGGCTGGTTAAATAAATTATGATACTCCATAAATGAATTGCTATGCAAAGGAAAAGGAAGGAAGGAAGGAAGGAAGGAAGGAAGGAAGGAAGGAAGGAAGGAAGGAAGGAAGGAAGGAAGGAAGGAAGGAAGGAGGGAGGGAGGGAGGGAGGGAGGGAGGGAGGGAGGGAGGGAGGGAGGATGAAGGTGGGGGGGAAGGAGAAACTGAGAATGTTCTCTATGTATTGGTATGGAGAGATTTCAAAGATATATTAAGTGAAAAAGGAAAACACAGAATAGCATTACCTTTTGTATTAAAGAAGAAGAAAAAAAACATTTATGATTGCTTGTATATTCCTAAAGAAATTCTGAAAAGATATATTAAAAACCAAACACTGGTTACTGGGGTTGGGGTGTGGGAACTAGGCATGATGAAAGACCGGTTAGTGAGAGAACAAGTTTCATGATATACCTTTTTTTACTTATTTTTAAACTATATGACATATTGTCTATTCAAAAATTTAAATTAAAAAGAAACAGTGGCTTTATTTAGTGCAAAGGGGCTAAAAGAAAAAAATACTAAGAAAGTCTCTTTCTTAGTCAGCCTATTGACACTATACAGACGGTCCCTGACTCAGAGTGGTTCGACTGAATGATTTCACCTTTACGATGGTAGGAAAGCGATACACACATGGATCTTTTCCACAGCTAGTGATATGTGGTACCACACTCTCTCGCGATGCTGGACAGCAGAAGCCAGACACCCTCCTAGTCAGACACGTGACCACAGGGTAAACATACTCTACAGCAGTGGTTTTCGACCTTTTTCATCTCATGGCACACATAAACTAATTACTAAAATTATATTTTTTGCCAATCTGACAAAAAAAGGTATAATTTTGATTCATTCACACTGGACAGCTTTTTAAAAATCCTCACCTGAGGATATATTTATTTATTTTAGAGAGAGAGGACGGGAGAGAGAAACATGAACCAGTTGCCTCCCACATGTGCCTGGACCAGGGATCAAACCTGCAACCTTTCGGTTTATGAGACAGAACTCCAACCAACTGAACCACACTGGCCAGCCCTGTTGTTGTTTTGTTTTTTGTGGGTTTTTTTTTTGGACAATTTAAAGGAAAAGAGGTCAGTGCCCCTGACTAAATACTCAGGAATTGCATGTTTTAAAAATTCTTGTGGCACACCAGTTGAAAACCGCTGCTCTACAGTGTACTGTGTTGCCCGCGTTGTTTGTGTATTGTGCTCTGAGCACGGTCAAGGCAGGCCATGCTGAGCCATAATATTCAGTATGTTAGGTGTGTTACATGCATTTTTGACTTATGATGTTTTCAACTTACGATGGGTCCATTGGGATATAATCCTGTCATGAATGGCGAAGCATCTATAGTCTGATGTAGAGAATAAATGACCAGGAAATTTAAAAAGAAAATTTAGAAAAGTACCTGTGAAAGAAGCTAGGACCGGTTCTGGTTGAAGAATGGGCTGAAAGACCTCCAAAATATTATCTACTAATCCTATGGCTTTTTACTGGTTTTCATCCATGTGTTAAGAGTGAGCAGAAAGTATGCTAAAGAGGACTTACATTACAGTAGGATTGGATACGCTCTCCTTGAACATTTTCTTCATTTTTTTTAAAAGGCACCCGGGGTACTGCCTCTTTCACACTTCAGTTTCCAAAGGCGGAAGGTGAAGTGCAAAAGCCTGAGCCCTGGAGCAAAGCCAACGCCAACGCCACCGCCAACGCCACCTCTCCCACTTAGTGGCTGTATGCCCTGTGCGCACCATTAAGCTGCACGGTGCCTTGCTTTTCACTGCTCAGTGGGGGTCAGAATAGTGTCTATCCCATAAGGCCACTGCGAGGACTAATCGATACACGAGAAGAACTGCGCGTGACTCCAGTAAGAACAGTGTGAATGTCTGCTACTTTACCTGCTTGCTGTTTACCTTTCTTTAAAAGTGCTTCCTCCCTGGCCTAATACTCACCCTTCCCATGAACCCTTGTTCTTTTTTCTCCTTTTTCCTTCCTTCTTTCATTGAAGATTATTTTAGAGGAAGGGAGAGAAAAGAGAGAGGGGGGGAAACATTAATGATGAAAGAGAATCATTGATCGGCTGCCTCCTGCACAACCCGCACTGGGGATTGAGCCTGCAACCTGGGCATGTGCCCTGACCGGGAATCCAACCATGACCTCCTGGTTCAATCCAACCGTGACCTCCTGGTTCCTAGTCCAACGCTCAACCACTGAGCCACGCCTCCTTTCTTTTTAATAAAAGGATGTAATCAGTCACTAAAACACTCCCACGGCGTTTCTGAGATAAGATCATCCCAAAGAAAGAAATTCATAAAGGAAGCAAAGTGTGGGGAAATTCAGATTAAGAATAAGGACATAAAGTTAACTCCTTACCTTTCTAAACCACTTTGTAAAGCTATATGTTATCTTATTTGACCCTCCTAGCAACTCTTGAGACTATGGGGGTGATTTTAAATAAAAAGGCAAAGGCGGTTAGCAGGAGGGGGTGAGGCCAAACTGTGTGTTACAGGTTAGCGATAATGTCTGACTAGCTCAGTTCAGCGGTTCGCTGAACACCTGCGAGAGCTGGGCACTGTGCTGACCTCCACATTCCAAAACGCTCTTCGCTACAGTTTCCACGGGATAAAGCATCTCTCCGAGTTTCACTCAACTTGAGGATCGTGCTACTTAAAAGCTACTGTGACATCATGGAATAGAAAGGACCGGGCATTCCCTGGCAAAAGATCTTGGGCTTCCTGAGCGTGGGTAACTGACTTAACGTCTCTAAGCCACTTTTCTCATCCCTAAATGTATGAGTAACACCACCAGGTGGTTGTAAGGGTTAAACAAGAGCATGGATACAAAAGAAGTTTGTAAACTATCAAGTTCCATAGCAGATATTAGATACTGCTACCGGACTTAGCAGTGGAATGCAAGTTCAAACCTAGGTGGGGGAGGAAAAAAAAAAAAAAAGGTGACCTGATAGGAAAACATCCCTAGGTCCTCAACCCTTAAAAGACCTCCCAGGGAGCGTAGCAAGAGTACAAAAACTCACACTGTCTCCCCTGCGGAGGGTACCCACTGAGCCAACAGGGGTAGGCAGCATGGGTCAATCCCATTTTAGCAAATGTATTCCTTTCCATTTGCTCCAACTGTTGGTAGGAGGTGAAGGTTGTGGGGGGAGGAGGGGGATGGGGAGCAAACTAGACAGCTGGTGCTACACGAAACAGAAAGATCTGTTTTACCTTAAAAAAAAAAAAAAAAAAAACCTGTGGGAAATCGTGGGAGAATGAAAGAAGCAAGCAAGTGCTTGGGGCATTTCAGCTGGTAAGTGAAAGAGAGAGAAACTGCCCCAAGACAGATGCAATCCACACCCTCCATCTGCAATCGGAGAGAGGCTCACATGTCAGAAGAGAAGTGTGTCCTCCCGCAGGGGGATTGTGAAGGCTGTCAATGTTCTAGCCATGAGAAAACAAAAAATCTATATGGAACATTCCAACATGTGGAGGCCTGATAGAGCTCAGAGCAATGTTCCATGGGAGTTTGCCTCTTGCGGGCTTCTCGCTTGGACCGGGAATGTCAGCAGGAGGCACGCTTCCCAGGGAGGGGAGGTGGTGTCTGAACCTGCTCAGAGGCAGGCCCGCTGCTTCTGATTTAGGAAGTCAGCAGAGCGAGGCAGTTAGGTAAGCCGACTGTCAGTCACCCCGCCTGGGTCCACGTCCCAGCTCCTCTGCTCAGCGCTTAACCTGTGTGAGTTTGAATTGCTTTCCTTTGTAAGTTGCTTGACGTGGCTAAGCTTCCGTTTCCTGGTGTATGAAATGGGGGCTAATCACAGTCCCTTCCTCAGATTGCTGCCGTGATTAAAGAAGATCATGTTTATAAGGCAATTAGAAAGGGCCTGGCATCTAGTAAGTAGTTAAACCTTGGCTAGTATTATGGTGTTGTTACGAGAGGCAAGTTCGCTAGCTTACCTCAGTTCCTAAGGCTGCGGGCGTGGGGAACGTTCATATAAGGCCCTTGGAATCCTTTGATCTGGTCCCAGGCATTAGGAGCGCCGCGTTCATTAAATGTGTGACAGAATACAGCGGGCTGATTTTTAAGCTGATAATTTTGTATGGCCCGTGAATGATGTTGCAAATATCTGAGTGGCCCTTGGCAGGAAAAAGGTTCCCCACCCCTGGCTTAGAGAATAGGGAGTTAGCGTGGAAGACAGTGAAAACTGTCCTGTAGCATCCAACCGAAGAACAGACCTTGCACACTCACTGGCAACTGAAGAAAAGCGTCACACGTTTGTGTGGTGAGCTGTTTTAGATAACAAGCTGAACATCTGCATAGAAAGGCAGCCAATCCCAGGGAATACCTAGCATCGGAGCTCGGTTGGGGTTCCGGCTCCTGCTCTCACTAGCTCTGTGATCTTGGACAAGCCATATAAGCTTTATGCCTCTGTCCTACATTTGTAAAATGGGGTGATACTAACAGTACCCATCTCATGGCGTTGGAGTGAAGATAAAATGAGACGATGCATATCTTAGTACAGCCCTTAGTACATACAGCCCTGGCATATGGAAAGTGCTTAATCATTGATGGCTAATATGGCTTCCTCCGCTGCAAAAAAAAAAAAAAAAAAAGAATCAGGGTTGTTTATTAATTTAATTTAAAGCCCACCTTTCAGAGTAGAGAAGCAAAATATACTCTCTTTTGGGAATCAATTCCTACTCTCATCAGAAGTAACTTTCTCTTTTATGGTTTATCAGTCTTGCCCTGGCCATGTGGCTCAGTTGCTGGCCATCATCCCTTGCACCAAGAGGTTGCTGGTTTGATTCCCAGTCAGGGCACATGCCTAGGTTGTGGGCTCCATCGCCAATAGGGGACGTTCTGCTCTCACATCCATGTTTCTCTTTCGCTCTCCCTCTCCCTTCCTCTCTCTCTAAGAAGCAATAACAATTTTAAAAAGGGAAAAGATTTATCAGTCTTTCCTAGAATGAAGCAATTTACCCGGGGCATTAGAATACTTTTAGATTGGCCTACCATGCAATCTGGCTTTCATTAGTATGCTTTCACTAAACTGAGCAGAAAATTTATCTGAGGTAATTGAAAATTTTGAATTGTCTCTGCGAGCTATGATTAATATTCTTCCCATATTTATGTGTTGTGTTTTATAATTAAGTCATAGTCATAAAAGCAATGAGGCAAACGTCTCGAAAATTCTAGCAAAATAAAACAAAACTCATTTGCTTAAAGGTTTATCAGCCTTATAAAATTCATTCTGCATATTTTAAAATTTTGCCAATTCAGTAAAATTCAGTAGACGCACAATTTAAAAATGTCTATTAAGCACATCAGAAAATATAAATACACCCATTCATCTAGTCAGTCAATGTTCCTGAATGCCTACTATGTGCCAGACACTGCCCTCTGTTTTAAATCAAATATTCCGTATTTATTCACTCTTACAAAGGTCTTACATTTATCATTATTATCTGCATATCATTCAGATTTTTGCATGATCCGATAATATTGCAATCTGATTAAATCAGCTAAATATTCCAAACTCTGTCACTTTAAGAATTTGTAACATTTTCCATTAACATTCCTCTCTGGTTTTATGTACTTGACTGTGCTGTGGGATGCAGCATAAATTATCTGCCTTCAGCAAAACGAACAGCTGAAATGCACTGCCGCCTGACAGCACTCGTTAGGCCGTGAGCTGCTGTGAGCACACACTGTGCTGGTGATTGTCTGCCTTCCACTTGCCTCAAGAAAGTCTGTAAGTGGTTCAAAACGTGAGAGTTTGGCCACCCAGTACCCAAAATGAGCCCAGTACTTTAGCATCATACTTAGGAGTTAATTAATAAACCACAGGCTTTTCAGCAAAAGCTTTCTAATAGAGCCTAAGAAGAGGATAAGTCTATTTTTAAAATACAGAAGTCATTGTTTACTTAGCTAAAAATTCTTCTTAAAATATCACCTCTTGCGGTCTCCCCATCCATGTCCCTAGCCTAGCCTGTCTGGAAGACCCTGCCTACCTACTCCATCTCCTCCCCTGTCTCCACACCACCCCAGGGAGTTTTCACGTAGCCCTGGCTGGGACCGATCTGAGCACTGAGCACACTCTAGGTGCTTATTCAATGCCCTTCTGACCTCTCGCAGCTTCTCCCAGGTCATTTTTTTTTAATATAGTTACTGGTGTCTCTATCTCCCTCTTCAACTCAACTTTGAGTTTGTTCATTTTGTATTTCCCATAGTCCCTGTCTGTTAATGATCAGGTGAGTGAGCCTGGGTTGATACATTCACACATGATGTACCTCAATTTCCTCATCTAGCAAATGGGCATAGCAGTATCTGTTTTGCCTAACTGGAGTTTGTCATGCCATCAAATTAGATAATACTTGTGAAAATAAGCTTCGAAAGTACTACACATGCTTTTGGAAGTGACTTGATGATATTTATCAAGAGCTTTAAATTTTGTCATTTTTTCTTATTCACTAATTATACTTCTAGTTATCAATCCCTAAGGAAAAACTGTATATATGGAATAATTTTAAATACAATTCAAATATTATTTTTAACAAAAAAATAAAATTATGTAAACATCCAACAAGAAGGCTAAGTAAATTACTACATATTGACTCAATAAACATTATACACCATTTTTTAATCATAAAAATTATTTTTAAAAATGATATAACAAATAACTTGAGAAATATTTAAGATGCAGTATTCAAAGAAAAATGAGTACCAGAATTGCACATCTAATTCGACAAGTGTGTACAAAAAAATCTACTCACAAAAACACTTATTAGGAGTAAGTACACCAAAATACTAATAATATTTGGGAATAAAAGAGTAATGAGTATCTTTCCTCTTTATGTTCCCTTGCATCTTCCAAATATTGCATAATAAATACATATTACTTTGAAAAGAAAAGGTTTGAATAGTTTTGTGTCCTTAGCTTATGTTATTTTATTATTGTATATAGGCTCTGGGATTGATCATTTTCTTAAATTAGAAAATAATAATTACATTAGGGTATGTTGTATTTAAGCAACCAAGAAAAGGTTTTAATCGGATTTACTCTGCCTGTACTCAAAAATAACCTCAACACTTTCAACCAGTGAATACCAAGTCACTCCTCTCCTCTTTGTTAGTCAGATGTTCGTGGTCAGCCACTGTGAGGACCTTCTGTCTTCTAACTCTATAGATGAGTGTGAGTGCTAACGTTGCCTTTAGAGTAGTTTAGAATCCGAAGCCACTTTTTACTTTCACTTTTGAACCTTGTCTTTCTTAAATAGAGTTATTATGTTTGAAAGAGTCATCTTTGCTCATGTGTTCAGCAAGTTTAAGTATTTTTCTAGGTTATCGTCAAATGCCAAGGTTAATAAGTTTTTTCAAATGTAGTTCAGGCTAGTAAATGTTTCCATACTGGGGAGAATTTTTTTTTTCTTCAAAAAGGAGAAGAAGAAGAAGGGAGGGGAAAAAGAAAGTGTCTACTTTCTTTTCGTCAAAAAACTCATTCCATAAAGTCACATTTTGAAAGTGAATGGTTTTATGCTACCTTAAATATAAAATTCTATTTATTTGCTTCTCATTTTCAGGAACTTTTCATGAAATCTTTTTTAAAGCACATCTCATACTGAAGGTTGTAATTCCCATTCTCTTTCTAGTATTATCTATACTGACTTAACTTAGATAGAGAATAGTTTTTACTAAGAAAGAAAGAAATCTAACCCTTGTGTGTATTACAAACCCAAACCTTCCTTTTAGAGCACATGGATAAGAAAACGGCTTTGTTTGACTAGACCAGTGGTCGGCAAACTCATTAGTCAACAGAGCCAAATATCAACAGTACAACGATTGAAATTTCTTTTGCGAGCCAAATTTTTTAAACTTAAACTATAGAGGTAGGTACATTGTTATTAACTTAATTAGGGTACTCTTAAGGCTTAGGAAGAGCCACACTCAAGGGGCCAAAGAGCCGCATGTGGCTCACGAGCCGCAGTTTGCCAACCACGGGATACCATTACTCTTTCCCAAGTGAATTTTATTAATATGCTTTTTCACTGAATTTGTCCAATCACATCTAATTGACCCAAATGCCTCATCAAGCGCCGAAATCAGGTCAAGGATATGAGCTGCTAGTGATGGTATTTTAAGAGAAAACCAAATGCAGTGGAGCTAGACCAGCTCCTATTCTGTCAAAACACACCATTTCTTGGGCACACACATGGTACAGTTCACCAGCAGGCGAAAGTGATAAGCTGACAAGGCAGCGCATTCCTAGGGAATGGTTTGGCTGTTTTGACGATGGGTATGCATTCATACCTTTTAAAATAAAAATACAGTTAATAATAAAATCAGATTTTTGATTCACAACTAGGGGATTTAGAAATTACCTACCAACTATAGATAATCATCTAGATCTTTCATGGGTGAGAATGGTGTCTCTTTTACCTCTTCTATCCAGTATCTAGAACATTACCTGCATGTAGTAGGTTCTCAATAAATGTTTGTCAAACCAGTGACACAATGTTTTAAATAAAAGAATTTTAATAATATGCTTTGCAAAATAAAAAATATGAACATATACAAGACAGATAGCCTAAAAATATACCTTTTTCAAGGCTCCCCAATTAAATTTCTATCATGAATGGAGCCTGTTTCAGAAGTTTAAATACAGGACAGTTTTGACTTCTATAAAGATCTCAGTAGCTTTAGTATCTCAGGTAAGTCAACTAGCTCCTGTCTGTACATTTTCTTACTGTGAAAGTGGAGATAATGCTACTTACTACTTCACAGGGGGTGCTGTGCGAATTAATTGGTTAATGTTCTTAAAGCACTGCCTAAGTGCTAATGTTATCATTAGTGTGCACTGTATATCTCTTTGCAATTATCTGCCAACTTAAAATTCTACGGCTTGCAAGGGTGTCTCACTTCTGGAATACTTACAAAAGGTTAAGGAAAGTTCAAGGAGTTTTTTTAAAAAGTACATGGACTAAGTTAGGGTAGAAGAAAGAGAAATTTGGAATTTGGCACGTTTTATTACATCTTTCTTGTTACATCAAGTTACATGTTTCTTAGACTAAAAACCATTGAACTGTGCATTTTAAATGGATGAATTGCATGGTATGTGAATTCTATTTGAATAAATCTATTATGAAATAAATCCAACCTCGTCATCACACCAAAATAAAGTTTCTACTCCTTAAAAGTGTGGCTCATTGTTCTAGAAGAAGAAAAGTTCTTATTCACACACATTTTGAGTTCAAATATGCTTGTACAGTTTTGAGAAATCAATTTTCAATAGAACTAAGCAATTAAATGATGCATTGAGATAAAGTTATAACTTACTTGTAATAATTTCATTATTAAGTATAATAGTTGTATATTTGATCTGATTAATTGAAACAATCTATCTTGAAATCAATATGACCAGATCCAATAATGCCTATCTTTGCTTTTGGCTGCTATTAATATCTTAGAATATTTTGGGGGAGAGAAATTCTTGAATACACAGAAAGAAATTTCAACTGAATAATAACAGTAGTAGTAGTAGTAGTAGTAGTAGTAACACCTTACATTTGTATCATGATTTATATTGTACCAAATGGCAAGAAAGGTGAAGAAGGGTTTGAGACTTTACCCTCTTCGCAAACTAAAAAGTCAGCCTGCCACCATGTCGTGGATGCTGGCAGAAGACACAGCACTCTTGGAACAGAGACAAAGGATAGTTTCTTACTGACAGAACAGCATCATTTTCTTGTGCCAGTTCTCCAAGCCCCAGTCGCCACAAGGTAACACAGCAAGGGCCAGGATACACCTGCACACACAGTGTGGGTTGTGTTAATGGATAGGAACCCTAACACCCTCTTTTCCCTCTGCTTCAGAGAGAGGCACTCTCTCTTCCAAGGCTGTTTGCAGTACCAACAGTCTTGAAAAAACAGTACTGAACAAAAGGTTGGCAATGGCTATGCTTACAAGCCAGGCAGAAATGTTAGGGAACCAACGAGAATTATGTCCTAACACTAGGATAACCATATATCTTGGCTTGCTTGTGACAGCCTTGACTAATTTCTACTGTCCCAGCTTAATTATTAATAGCACCCCTTTCGCTCTCACCAGTGTCCCAGTTTGGACCAGAAATTCTTGAGAAATTCCTCTGATCTAAACAGTTAAGATTTAGGTCAACCAAATAAGAATGGAGGCCAACACCATACACAAAAATTAAGTCAACCCCCAGCCAGTTTGGCTCAGTGGATAGAGCGTCAGCCTGCAGACTAAAGGGTCCAGGATTCGATTCCAGTCAAGGGCACATACTTGGGTTGCAGGCTTGAACCCCAGTTGGTGGTGTGCAGGTTGCAGCCAATCAATGATTCTCTTCTCTCTCATCATTGATGTCTGTATCTCCCTCTCCCTTCCTCTCTGAAATCAATAAAAATATATTTTTTAAAAAATTAACTCAAAATGGATTAAAGAGCCCTGGCCAGGTTGGAGTGTCATCCCACATACCAAAAGGTGTAACTATGTGTGATATGGATGCTAACTAGATTTATTATGGCGATCAATATATACAAATATTGAGTTATGTTGTATACCTGAAACAAATATAATGTTATATGTCAGTCATATCTTAATTTTAAAAACGAATGAAGGCCATATGTCAAATCATGTACATCATTTTAATAATCACTAAATAAAAGGGACTTCAAGTACTTATCTAGAATGAAAAGATTATTTAGGAAGAATTAAAAATTGAATTGATCATTAAGACAAGCCACTAAAAATGGCAACTGAAGCTTTCACATAGCTAGTGTAATATTTATATTATTTTGCTCAAATACTTGTGCAGCTTTGGTGAAAAGCCTCAAGTAATTTTTGCTCCAACTATCCCTAAAACTAAAAAATAATTTTCTGACTTTCCATTTTAAGTTGTAAAAAAATATTAAAAACATCTAGTGTATTTTAGTTGCATACATTCAATCCACTCCTGCCAGGTTCTCCATCCTCTCTCACCCTTCCGGACAATTCAAGCTGTTTGATTCCACTTTCTCCTCATCTCCTTCCCCTCCACTCTCACCCTGGGGTCAACTCTGACCCCCGTCTCTAAAATCAATCCTGACCTTAGACAATAATGATTTAATGAGTTTTAACTCAATACTATGGAAACAAGCTCAACTTATCCCTTCGGACTGGCCCAACTAGTCCAGTTTCGTCGAGTGTACTCTAGTCTTATTCCATAGATCAAATCTCCATTTATGGTATGTGAGTCCTTGATGGTCTCACTCCCTGAATTTCAGTTGGTATTTCAGTGCCTGGGTTATGAGCCTGCAAGGCTTTTGTCAGGCCCCTCTCAGGGAAGAGACTCCTGCAGCAGATCCTAAGTCCCAAGGCAAGGGTTTTGAAGTACCAATCTGACCTTGACGATTTCCAAACACCACAAGCTCCTGGATTCTCTGTACCTGTCTTCTGCATGCCTGTTGAAGAACACCATTACCCCCACATGAGACTGTCACAATGCTAGTGTACATAATTTTCCTGGCATATCTTTCACCTCAGCTATAATGGAGAGCCCAACAGCTTGCACGTCCTCTAAACCCACCCGGTCCCATGATAATGATCATTTCAAAAACCTCAGATGAATTACAGTTTTATCCTTCCCACCCTGCCATTCTGCCTCAGGTGGCCTGTTTGTACCTGACTCTATTCCGAAACCCTTTGAGAATTTCTGTATTGCTGTTCTCCTTTCACAGCTATACCTAAAGAATTAGTTACATGACTCCACGGGTTCTCAGTAGGAAGTCAAGAAAGTTTAACAAAATGTCTGTGTTGCAAAATCATTTCAGTATATGACAGATTCTGAGAATGCCTGGACTTTATGAGTTTAAGAATTTTCAATTCAGATGGGTCTTTAGGGAATTATTTAAATCTCAATGTAAAATAAAATGATAAAAAATCCAAGTAAAAATTGTATGTATATGATGATTGCAACTATGTAAAAAAACATTACGGATGTGAGCAAAGCCTGAAAAACAATCTACAAACAGCAATGCACTTTATACACAGGTGAATAGTTAAGTCAGCGTAATGTAATTATGGGATTCTTTTATTTTTCAAAAATATTCACTTTTGCATTTTGATAAGGAAAATAAATCTGTAATATAAGGAATGATAACATTAAATAATATTTGCCAGTATGCTGAGGTAATTCAATGACAAATACTGTAGTTATCAATTATTCCTTTTTAATGATTTCTTTCTTAATCAGATCTTGGTTTAGCTGTGTATTGTAGAGCATGCCCCCTTTCCTATGCACATGTGTATTTTCCAGAGGCCCCAAAAGGTTAACAATTGTGATAGATCATCATTATATACTAACAGTTTGGTCTAATGGTTAAGGACTGATTCAGCAATCTTAATATCTTCCTCTTAGTGCTATGACCCTGGCAAACCACTTAACTCTATCACCTCAGTTTCTCGCAAAATGAATAATAATTGTTGAATTAGGAAAGTACCTACAAAGTATATTAATAGCCTTTAGTGATAAATGAGAAATGAATATAAACTAATATATTATAAAGACCCAGTTCAGCTAGCCTTCTTTTCTAATATAATACATACAATTTTAATTTGATAAAAATGTGCTCTTAGATTATAAATATGACTATTGGCTATGGAATGCAAATTAGACTATGAGTATATTAAAATACTTTGTTAAATATCAGAACATTTTGACATAAATTTTCAGTGAGGAATATAGAATGACATGTAATGACATATAATTGTTTCCATGGCCCAAAGTTAGGATTTACAATTGTAAAAAGAGGAATTGTTAATTGGTTTAAAAAAATGATTCTTAATATGTAAATGGTATCTCTAATTTAAAAATGTAAAGTTAAATTTAAGATGTATAATGGTAATTCCACAGACTCACCAGTTGTAATGATACTCCCTCAAAGATCCTGCTTTTTCACAAGTTATTGCAGAAATATTGCAGCAAAGATTAATTACCATTCTACTATCTAAAAAGTATACATTCAAGCTGTTAAATGAGCGAACAGAGATCTATTATGACTTTAACAAGAACGTTACTCTCCATGGGGATTACTGCTATTAACAGTAGGAAATGCGTCATTTAAAGACATTAAAATTGAATGGAAATGTTTTCACCCATTTAAATAAAAGTCCTTGTTCTTCACAATAAAACTTGTTTTTGCTAGCTTCTTTACTATAGGAATTTATGCAAAATTTTTCTGGTTGTGCCATTTCAGATGACTTTTATATTTTTAAATCTCTGTATTCCAATTTTTTTTCTTTAGAGACTAATAGAGAGGTATCAAATTAATATAATATCTCTCAATCAGATACATGAAGACTCCAGCCACAAACATTAATAGCACTATTAGCTACTTATTTCAAATTTAGGCAAACTATTTACATTCAAGGAACTTAGATCCTAAATTTATTAGCTTTCTTCCCATATTTGCTAGATTTGATGTTAGGAATTTGATAAACATAAAATAGATTTGTCAATATAAAAACATCAAATGGGAGAAGAAGAAGACAATCTCTAAATTTTAAAATATTTGAAAATGATGAAATGCCACATAAAAAATCAAATAGCCCCTGGAAGTAGACAATAGTGTGGTGAAGGCCTGGGGAAGGACAGGGACTGGGTGGAGGGAGGCAAACAACATAGGTAGGGGACATCTGTAACAGTGTCAATAATAAAAAAGTTTTCAATCAAATTGAAAAATATTTGAATTTGTTTTCATCCCCAATGCTGACCAGAATGCAATAAAATGAATATTATATTCACTTAATTCTGGAAAATAAATTGGTCCATTATAGAAAACAACTTGGTTATATATATTAAGAACCATGTAAATAATCTCACCCTTTGTGACCTAGCATTACTGCATCTGACAGTCCATCTAAGAATTAACAGAAAATGTTGACTATTTACCCCAACGCTGTGCCAGAGTCGTTAATAATAGCAAAATGCTGGAAGCAATCTAAAATCCCAACAAAAGGAATGTTTAAAGCAAATTATGATAATAGAAAAAATGGAATATTTTACAGCTATTAAAAATGATGAATACAAATATTTTAAATGAAAAGTCAAAATGCTAAGTGAAAAAGACAGGATACAACACATGACATGATACCATATACAGATAATCCTAAAGATTCCACCAAAAAGCTACTAGAACTGATAAATGAATTCAGTAAAGTAGCAGGATATAAAATAAATATCCAGATATCAGTTGCATTTTTTATACACCAATAATGAACTATCAGAAAGGGAAACTAAGAAAACAATTCCATTTACAGCTGCATTAAAAACAAACAAACAGCCCTAACAGGTTTGGCTCAGTGGATAGAGCATCCGCTTATGGACTGAAGGGTCCCAGGTTCGATTCTGGTCAAGGGCATGTACCTTGGTTGCGGACACATCCCCAGTGTGGGGTGTGCAGGAGGCAGCTGATCGATGTTTCTCTCTCATCGATGTTTCCAACTCTCTGTCCCTCTCCCTTCCTCTCTGTAAAAAAAAAATTATATATATATATATATAAAACCCTAGGAATAAATTTAACCAAGAATGTAAAAGATCTGTACTCAGAAAATTATGACACTGAAGAAAGGAATTGAAGAAGATACAAATAAGTGGCAGCATATGCTGTGTTCATGGATATGACGAATTAACATCACTAAAATGTCCATACTACCCAAAGCTATCTATAGATTCAATGCAATTCCTACCAAGATACCAATGGCATATTTCCTAGAGCCAGAAAAAATATTCCAAAAATGTATATGAAAGCACAAAAGAATCCAGATAGCCACAGGAATCTTGATAAAGACAAACAAAGTAGGAGGGATCATGCTGCCTCATATCAAACTATATTACAAGGCCATAGTAATCAAAACAGCATGATACTGGCATAAAACCAGACATATAGATCAACCGAACAGAAAAGAGAGCCCAGATAAACCCACGCCTTTATGGCCAATTAATATCTGACAAAGGAAGCAACAACATACCATGGGGTAAAGATAGCCTATTCAACAAAAGGTGTTCAGAAAAATGGACAGATACTTGCAAAAAAAATGAAATTAGACCACCTTCTTACACATACACAAGCATAAACTCAAAATGTATTAAAGACTTAAATGTTAGACTCAAAAACCATAAAAATTCTAGAAGAAACAATAGGCAGTAAAATCTTGAACATTTCTCATAGAAATATTTTTTATCATATATCATCTCAGGCAAAGGAAACAAAAGGAAAAATAAACAAATGGGATGAAGCAAACTGAAAGATTTTTACCCAGCAAAGAAAACCATCAACAAAATGGAAAGACAACCCACTGCAGGGAAGAACATATTCACCAGTTATACATCTGATAGGGGGTTAATATCCAAGTTAATAAAGAACTTATAAAACTCAATACCAAAAATACAAACAATCCAATTTTTAAAAAATGGGCAAAGGACCTGAATAGATACTTCTCAAAAGAGGACATACAGATAGCCACTAGACATATGAAAAGATGTCAACGTCACTAATCATTAGAGAATTGCAAATTAAAACCAAAATTATATCATCACACACCTGTCAGAATGGCTATCTATAATAATAAAAGAGTAATATGCTAATTAGACTAGATGTCCTTCTGGACAAAGCCAGGGCTGTGAGGGAAGCCTGGGTCCCGGGTGCCAGAGGGAGCCAGTGCCGGCAGCCAGGGGAAGGAAGGCCTACTCTAGTACGACTTTTATACTTTAACTACTTCTGTATAATTTCAATATTTTCAGTGAACCAATACTACTTTTACATCTTTTTTTTTTAATTGGAATGAGTCCTAAATCTATTTGTGGTTTCTCGATCCTAATTGCTGTAACTTTCAATGAAAGAGTAATGAGCTAACTCACTTGTATCCAATTTAGTAGTCAATAGAAGCGTGCAGCCTGCAGTTCAAAGCAGAATCAAGAAACATCTAAACACATATATCATCTCCCTAAAAAGGTACCTGACCTTTTTCATTAACTTTTTAATATCAAAATGTTGGGCAGTTAAAGAAAAGATTATTGTACTTAGGAAATAGGATGAAAGATATCAAACTGTTTGCAAAGTTATTGATCAGCTCACATTCAAGATAAGAATAAAGAGTAAATTGGAAAATGTTAAGTACCTATTAAAAATTACTTACGCAAGATGAACTAATTAATCAATAGCAGAAGCACAACCATTTGTAACTAAATACATATTTTCATTGACTGTGGCTACGTACAGCAGCACAATGACACACAGGGAAGAATCCATGCATCCGGCTTGGTGATCATATCTATCTACTGAATTGCTGGAAATCAGTGTCTGAACTCTGGATATACTTACAACAAACGTGCATTCATTTATTCACTGACTCATTCAGTAACTCTTTATTGAGCAGCTACTGCTGTGTCAGATATCATGTGAGTCTAGAACAACCAGATATTGGTCTTAAATATTTCCTGGGAACCACCTATGTTTTTAGTACTCTGCTAACTATGGTGATTATTATAGAGGAATGTGGAGAGGCAACTTTCACCAACTATCATCTTGTACAATCAGCACTTAAAAAAGAGCTTTAAGATTAGAAGGAATATTGAAGGAGTCATTTTTTACTTTTTTGGAGTTATTTTTTAATGAACTGATAATTCTGTTAGACAGTATTTATTTTCTTCCATGGCCTTACTTGGGCCACTTTGCAACCACAGATAATTTTTCTTTATTTTAAAATTTTACAAGTACATGAAATCCAGAAGTTTAGAGATCATTGTCCTAGGGGTCATCTAGAAAAGATTACCTATTAATCAACTCAATAGATTATGCATAGCCTATTCAACTCTATTTCTCACAAACTCTAAGGAAAGTCTTAAAGTGTTCTCTCTAATTTTTTTAAATCACTAAGATGTATTAGTATTTACTTAATATTTTTGTAGATGGTATTAGTAGTATTCCAATTTAATTTTGGATGGTGACACTAACCCAAATGTGATTTGTCACTGCCTTGGCTTTCTCAGAGAATAAATAGGGGGGCGGGGGGGAGTAAAGACTGAGAAACCCTGTTATTTATTTTGTGGGAATGTACCAAGAACAGTCCTACAAGCCATGGGATGAGTCACTGAATTGCAGAAGACGGCATCTGCCAAGGTTCCATTTCAAAAAGCTAGCATTTCTATAGCTCCCTTTGTTCCTCCCTTGCTGTAGGGCAGATGTCTCACACTATTTAGAACATCAAATAGTGGCTAAGCATCAGGACTCAATAATTTCACTGTCAAATCGATAGCTTCATTTTTATTTCTCTTCTAAAATATATCTGTTACCTCTGATTTTCTTCTTGTATCATTTTTCTCTTGTAATGCTGCTCTTCTAAAGATTTTTTTTTTAAATTTACACAAGATTCATCAAGCTACCTGATCTGGGCTTTGTGATTTTCCCTTAAATACATTTCTTTATGAGCATGAGCTTCTGGACATTATAAAAGCTATTTGATTCCAGCCTTGATCTTCAAGGAAATTTTCCACTGTGCTGTAATTGTGGTTTCTTGAGTGAACCTGCTTAGAAAGGAATATATGGCCACTGGGACCAAGCCTCTGTCCTCAGCAGTATTTCACACCTTGATAGAGTTAGAATCATCTGTGTGCTGGCTTCTTAAACACATGGAGGCCCACCCCAGCTCAGTGCAAATGAGACATTTGTGCAATGGCACCCAGACATACAGGGTGGGGCAAAAGCAGGTTTACAGTTGTAAGTGAAGCACAGAGTTTATTCTTGTATTATCATTTATTAATTACTAGAGGTCCAGTGCACAAAATTCGTGCATGGGGGGGGAGAGTGGGACAAGTCCCTCATCCTGGCCTGCACCCTCTCACAGGACCCCTCGCCAGCAGTCAGACATGCCTCTCACAATCTGGGATCCCTCTCTCCTTACCACCCGCCTGCTCGTTCCTTACCACCCAGCTCACTGCTCTTTAGCGCTGCTGTGGAGGCAGGAGAGGCTCCAGCCACGGCCGCTGCGCTCGCTAGCCATGAGCCTGGCTTCTGGATGAGCAGCACTCCCTCCCCCGCCCCCCCCCCCCCTCCGTGGGAGCACACTGACCACCAGGGGGCAGCTCCTGTGTTGAGCATCTGCCCCCTGGTGGTCAGTACACCTCATAGCGACCGGTCGTCCCTGTCATTCTGCCTTAATGATCGCTTAAGCTTTTATTATATAGATAATTTGTGCATAACACATAAGTAATATATAAGAAATAAGATGACAAATAGCAATACCACTTGCTTGCCCTACACACAAAAGACCTTGGCAGCTGCCTCCCTATGGCTCTTCTGTAAAAGATACAATGGTTTGTAATGGTTTGCAGGGCCTTTATTTTCTTTCCTGCCCATGACTATAAGTCCAAAATATACTCCCCAGCTCACTTTAACTGCCATCTCTCCATGCAGCCATCTCAGATGACAGAATCTGGAAGTAACAAATATTTTCCTCTTCAAAATTCCCATATTCCTTTTATGATTATTTCATGTTCCACGTTGTGTTAAGGTCTTATCTCCAGTAAACTATAAGCTCCTTGTAACCAGGGTCCTTGTCATTTCTTCTATAATTTACTCACAATACTTAGCACAGTGCCTGGCATGTAACAGAAACTCCATAAATATTGTCAAATGAATAAATCAATAGCTATATCCAGCTGCTCTTTCCACCCCTGCCTTGTTTCACCTAGATCAATAGCAATGGAAATGCTGCCAGAGATCAAAGACCCATGGGACCTTCTGAATAATAGGTTAGGGAACAAGATTCACTGGCAACTTTGTAGAAACTATACAAGATATTTTACTTAAAGAGATACTGCTAAAGCACATGTCTAAACTTTGATTTATAACCTCTCTGAAAACAATCCTAATCGAATTTTTAGCATCAAAATTCTAACCACAAGTTTCTTTTGGAACTTAGTTATCCCTGCATATCAAACTATACATAGAAAATGGCTCAAGCTAACCAGACTAGGTTCCTGTATTGAACCCAAGATAGCATTAATAACATTAAAATAAATTTTGAGCTTCACACTCATTTTATAGGTAGTTTTCTAAGAAGATCAATTTCTAGAAAACATGCTGAAATCTCAAAGGAGAAAACCTTAATTCCCCAATAAAAAGACAACTGTTAAAGATGATCAGATTCATAAAGCTGGCAGCTGTGATAGCTTTCAAATGTCTCAACAGAAAGAGAGCCCAAGTCCTGTCCATGTTAGCATGGAACACACCTGGCTTTTTAATTCCTTTTTATTGTTTAGAATGCTGCAATCTTTCAAGGTTGTGACTCCTCCTAGGCCTGGTACTGGGTCAGAGGCATATTCGGCCTCTATGGTTTTAGGAGAAAGGAGCTCAAGATCCTGATGCTCCGGAATATTTGGATTTTTAGCTAAGTCATTCCTGGTTGGGGTTTTTTTGTTGTTGTTTTTGTTTTGTTTTGTTTTGTTTTGTTTTACTTTGTATCTACTCTCTAAATTTCTGGGGACACGATATCATCTTGGTAGAGGAAACTTGCTTTCTGCATGTGGTCGACATGTTTTTGCTTCCCAGGATAACAATTCCTAAAGTTCCATTTGGGGATCCACTCCAGCCCCATTCTCAATCCATGACTAAGCTGATTCTACCACTGGACTTGGGGGTAGAGCTTAAGACCAAGACTAAGTCAATCAAAGCATCCCATCCCCCCAGCCACTGATTGGTTCCTAGATAGGCACATAACCGAAATAAGACCAATCGGGGCCAAGGAGGTTCAGGTCTTGCATTTCTGTTTGTGCTATGGGAAAAGTGGACTCTTTCCCACCGGATTTGAAATTTGATTATGTTCTTGTAGTTGCTTGAAACCATCATGTACAGCCATAAATTTAACACAGCAGAAAGTAGCCATGTAACCACTGGAAGTGAAAGAAAAAGGAAGATAGTTTCTAATGGCATCATGTGAGCCCTGAGCAGCTGCCCTTGAAGCCTGTCCCTGGCCTTTCGTTGTATGAGTACAATAAATTACCTGAATGTAGCTTAATCGCTCCCTTTCATAATGAAGCTATACTGTACCGTCAGATGGCTTGACAGCATAGCATTTTGTAAGGTTTGCACTCCAAAGGAAGATGCATAAACTTAAAGCATAACTCTTATATATCAAAATACATGAATGAGTTCTGAAAAATGTGGCTTCATGGCCATTAAATGTTGTGATTAAATCAACCAATATTGCATGCCTACTGTGTGATTGTGCTAGGTGCCAATTTCAGCAAGGTCAGGGCAGGTCAGCAATGGGGAATCAACGCAGTCCCTAAACGTTTCCATTTGCTCAATTGACATATATAGCTCTGTTTGAGCTTTTTATAACAATAAGTTTTCAGAGCATTTCAGTGACATAACTGTTACTGGCCCAACCCCCTCTTGGATAATTGGGAGGTCCAGTGACACACCCAGGCTGGGTTAGAACAGGGGTGGGGATTTGCTTAAGGTTTCCCCTGGATCCTGAGCTTAGAACAAGGAAGATCCTAAAGGTAACTTCCAGAAAGAAAGCTGAGGCCAGTCAAACGATCTCACTAAGGCAATAATTTGAGGGGAATGGGTACAGAGTAAAAGAAAAACAAGTGGGAGCCAATGGAGAAATCAGGAGCAACTGGTTGGAACAGAAGATTTAAGAAGATGGAGAATCTCAGAGACTCAGGTTATGACATCTTCAATCAACACCTAGGAAAGGGCTGTGAACGTACCAGGCTATTTCAGAAAAACAGAAGAAAAATATTGTAGCATCGTCATTATTTTTACTGCTTTAGTGGAAAAGAAAATTCACTTGTCTAAATGGAAATCAAAGGGCATCGGGAAGAGAAAAAGAACCCATGGATTTCCTATCCTAGTACACATTTTGCTTCTTTAGGCTGTGAGATGGAAATGGCGGATTAGCAATCAACACCATTCCAACTCCCCTCCAGGGTGTCTTCCAGTTCTGCAGAGACTAAAATGCTAAAACAAACAAAACAGCCACTTCCCTATATTTCCTTGCAGCAAGAGTTCTGGAATCAGGACCCAACAAGTACTAGTAGATGCAATCACGTGAGATCTGGAAGCTAGAAGGGAGGTGAGAGCAATCTCCCTGCTGTTCTCTCTCTCTTGCTGCTGGCATGTAGGGTCCGGGAGGGGAGAGGTTGGGCTTTTTAGCAGCAGTGTCCAGTCACTAGCTTTGTGAGGCTGCTGTGACGGGCTCTTGGATCCCACAGTTCCATGGCAGCCTCCTGATCTCCCCATGTACCTGGTCAAGTAGCAGCTAACATTTCAGGCCAGTTCAGCCGTGTTATTCTGGGAGTTACTCCTGCAGGCCCAACACTGAGCTCACAACTCCAATTTTATAAGAACATTCCTTATATTTAAATCTCTTCTTAAAAGGGCTCGCATGGTTTCTGCTCCCGGAAAGTGATCCATGAAAGATTCTACTCCCTAAAGCATCACAGATTTGTGATGATACACAAGTCAAGCCAAAGATGAATCCCATTTACAGGGAGGTGTCTTTTGGGCACAAAAGACGGTACTTAAGAAAACACACTGGGGTGTATGCAAATAAGCAAAGCAGCAGAACAGATAAATCTCTGCAGCAGCTGGTCAGTCTTACTGTCTGTCCTTAGGTAGAAGGGTTTCCATGGGACGCACTTCCACCATGACAAGCCACCCGTTTAGCAGTGTTAGCCAAGTTAATGAGGTCACTGGTACTCACTTATTGTCATTTCCCCATTGTAGGCACTTGGACCCAACGTGAAACGTTATTACATCGAATAGGTCTCCAAATACAGTGGTCTGGTTGAAATGAAGCTATTTGTAAAGGTTATGAATCAGATTAAAAAATCCTCATTTGTCAATTAGCCATAGAGGCAATACTCTTCCCTTAGCCGTGGATCCCTCCATACTTTTCAGAAAAGGACTATCACATAAACCCAGATTACAACATTATTAGAAAGCGTTACCAATTAGTGTATGCAGATGGCTACCTGTTTCTCTCATTAAAAGCACAGCAAGGAATAACAACCATGAAATGCCATCCCTGGAAAAGCATGGGCTTGAAAGTAAATGCAGCAGTTGAATCTAGCACTCTGCAACAGCCCTAGAGGGAAGGTGAGTCAGCTAAAATTTGGTATTTGTAACGATTTTACTCCAAAGCACTCTCATTTTTTCAGCAAGGCAAATAGGAGGCAAAGGATTCTTCCTTCCCCACCCCCACCCCCAATGAAGTCAACGTGGGAGCTCCATCTCTAACCTGTGTTTAGCACTGCCTCAGGGTCATAAATGCCCCCACACACACACCCCCCAAAAAATAAAAGACCAGGGAGTCAGTTGCTATGGAACTAACAAAGTGGCTGACATATTTCAAATGCAGGGTCTATTTACAAGCTGTGGTGGTCTTTAAAAAACTGAAAATCACAGAGACTTCAGAGAAACAGAGGATTTTATGATTATTTATTGCTTATAAAGAACATTTTTACATGTTTTTATTCATTTTCAAGAGAGGAAAGGAGAGGAAGAGAGATAGAGAGAGAGAGATCAATGTGAGAGAGAAACATCAGTTGCCTACTCACACACCCCGACCAGGGACCAAACTCGCAACCTGGGCATGTGTCCTGACTGGGAATTGAACCAGCGACCCTTCGGTGCATGGGACGATGCTCAACCACCACACCAACCAGGGCTTTATAAATAACCTCTTAAATGTATTTTACACTTGGAGGAGATTGTACAGAAATCGTCTTATTTGCATTTTCACTAAATGACTAAACATTTTAGCCATTATGCATATGCTAACAGTACAAATAATTTGATTTTGATTTATACCTTTTTTTAAAGGTGAGTATATCCATTTTTCATTCATGAAAATCTTAGGAAAAGAAGTATTACAAAAGAGAAAACAACCCAAAACTCTCTATTTTAGTCACAGAAAGCTAATGAGGTAACCTGCATCCCTAATGCTTAGCTCCTCTAAGTATCTACCCCCTTATTAACAATTCTGCTATATTAAAATAACCACTTCACATAGTATTTCTGCAGCAAGAGAGCATGGCAATCGGCCTAAATCCATATTCTGCAACTCTGTATGTGTACTTCCCTTAGCTTATCATTACTGACCAAATTATAAAGATTTAAGCAAGAAATTTAAAATGTAAGCAAGACTTAGAAACAAAGAGCTACCAGAACAAAACAAAGGTTACATTTTATCATAAAATGTGTGTGATTTTAACAACTCTAGAATATATTGTTCCACAAAAAAGAATATATTGTTCCACTGCCATAAAATTAATTCTTGATGTGCATATAGGCAAAATGTATATACGCACAGTACCAATATTTCAACACATGACCAAATTAAAATACTGAAAATAGTATAACAACTTATACACTGTTCTTTTCTAAATCTTAACTTTACAAAGCAGGGAGCAGCTGAACTAAACATTAAATGTTCACAACTCTATTTCAAAATATAAAATAAAAGAGCATGGAGCTGGTCTCGCTGTTCGTCACCTACGTATATAGCCCTCCCAAGTGATTCTGCAGTTGCCACACAGTGGGGGCCTCCAGGCCTGTTAGATATCTGATTCCTGTGCTCTGCGACATGTCTAACTCCCGCACCCAGCAGAGCTCAGGGTCATTCTTAGGTCAGGGTGGTTAAAGATGGCTGTCAATTCACTGCCTGAGCTAGGTTTCAAGTCTCCTTTATCTCTGTTATATTGCTGATTCCTATTGATAGCTTAGGAAATCAACCACACCATCCACATGCACCTTAACGGTGTGCTTCACAGCACCAAAGTGACTGGATTAAAAGCTCGGTGTGTGCTGTGTTTGAAAGAATCTGTTACCCTTTGAAAGCTAAGAACTGGAACAAATATACTTTCACCTGAATAAACAGTTATGGTTCTATGGGTGCCTTGCAAATTTAAAAAAAAAAACAGGGGTTGTAATAAAACAAGTTGAAACTAGCTGATCCTGCCTTTCCTCAATGCAAAGGTAATTATTACTCAGTCAAAAATATGCAGTGAAAAGTGTAATTGCATGAGAAGCCATTATGATCCTGAGAGTATCCACCTGGTGTTTGTATTTTGATGAATACCCTTTTGGATCCCTATGGCTGCGCAACTTAATGTTTGTCACAACTCCCTATGGCTAAGGAGAAAGACAAGCCTTAATTGTAAATTTGCACATGCTTTATTGCAATGCAATGGCATGAACACATTTAACAGGATTGTCATTCCATTTAATTACTCTGATTCTGACATGGACCTACCACAGATAAAATTGATGGCATGAGTTATGAGCCCATAAAAAATCACTGCCTTCTCTTCAAGGGGTGAGTGTGAAGGTGTGCTTTCAGATTCTGTACAGCTATCTGCGTTAGGTGCAGAAAAAAATAAAGCATGGTAATAGGATAGCCATCCTCAAATTGCTTCCTTCCAAACTGAGTTATGCCTGTCACATGACAGTGATGCATGGTCAGTTATTTCTTAGCTTACCTGGGTAAGATCTGTGACTTCTAAAGAAAAATAAACAAATAAATAAGTAGACAAGTGGACAAAAATAGAGAATAGCCTTTGCCAGATTAATCCTGCACTTAATCTCTATGAGATTTGCAATTTATCAGCTTTTTCTCAGCAATATTTGATGGTACTCATTACACTTTAGCCTGAGACATGTGAAAAAAAAAAAGCTCAGGATCTAATCTAGACACTAAACTGAAGGGTGTTTTTTTCTTGTTAGATAGGAGGTATGACGGGGTATGCCAGAAATTTTAAACACAGTAAGGAGAAGTCAGCAGCTCTATTCAAGTGAGGGGGGGGGGGGGGCGGTGCAGCACCTGGCATCTTGGCATGTGCTGGTGAATAGAAAGGTGCCAGATACTGGCTAGAATATATGCATGTTGAAAGAAAAGCTTTAGCAGCACAACATCAATGTTTTATGTAGCCACATTAAACTGTCTGCTACTTGAGTTCATTTTCCACATTCTTGCTTATGACTCACTAATAAAAGAAGCTAGTATCTTCTTAAAATATCTCCATAAGCCTCCCTCCTTTGTCCATGGAAAAAAGTCCAAATTTCTAAATACATCTATAATTCGATTACCCAAATAAATGATGAGTCAAAGCATCTCTTTTTTCGGCCTTTTAAACTTGAAACTGTCATTGAAAATAGGCTCACATTTATTTGTCTATTGATCAAGTAGAAATCATCAATAAAAATATTATACCATGTGACTTCATCCCAAGATTCCTTTGTCTTTCAATTAAGAAATGGTTTTATGCTATACCAACAGGGTAAGATAGAGGATTAAATCAATAGATTATAAATAATATGTAAAAGAAAACATCAGGTCACTGCCCTGATACAACAGATTTATTATTAAAGTAGGTAACTCCACAGCAATTCACTATATTCATTTTTATAAAGTAAGCGGCAGAGAGAGATCAATGATAACTTTGGCTTGCTGTTGCTTTTAGTGGTTCATTTATAATAGCTACTTATCTCCTATTATTTTAGCTTGCTATAATAATGTCAAGCCAAGAAAGAAAGATAATCACCATTATGGGAATATATATTTAATTCGAGTCTGACTGACTATTCCTTAACCTGATTCATGTATCTTGTACAGTGGCCAGAAATACTCTATAAAGGCATAGTGATTCTTGGGTACACATAAAAACTCCATTATACATTCTACGTTAGGGTTAGAGTATAAAAAAATCTGGCAGTTTTGGATGTTCCTAGATGAACAACCACATCGCAAGGCCCAGCCATAGCCCACCAGCACAAACCTGCCTGCTTCTGTCAACATCGAGAATAACAGCTGAATCCCAAATGGACCTGTTGGCCTCACTATGTTTCCTGGAAACTATCTCTGACAATAGAAAGCACATTTTTGCTCCAGACATGCAAATGGACCCATACTCCATTTGTAGATTGCAGCCACCTTGTCATTCGTGTTTGTTTTTTTTAATATATTTTATTGATTTTTCACAGAGAGGAAGGGAGAGAGACAGAGAGCCAGAAACATCGATGAGAGAGAAACATCGATCAGCTGCCTCCTGCACACCCCCCACTGGGGATGTGCCCGCAACCCAGGCACATGCCCCTGACCAGAATCGAACCTGGGACCCTCCAGTCCGCAGGCCGACGCTCTATCCACTGAGCCAAACTGGTTTCGGCCACCTTGTCAATCTTGAATTAGTTTCCTACAGGCTTCCAAAGGCTGTCTCAAATGAAAGAGAATAAACGCACCGATTTCTTCTGATGAGACCGAAAGAGAAGGATCTTCACCAATTCATGCCCTAGAGATTTTCTTCCAGGGAAACTGGAATTAAATAAATATTGAATCAGGGAAGGTTCCCAACCACCACCACTATTTCTTAGTGATATAGGAATGATAAATTTTTAAAACTCATGTCTTGCCCTGGCTGGCTTGCTCAGTGGTTAGAGCCTCAGCCCCTGGACTGAAGGGTGGTGGGTTCAATTCCCAGTCAAAGGCACATACCTCGGTTGCAAGTTCAATCCCTGGCCCTGGTCAGGGTTCAAGCAGGAGGCAACCAATCAATGTCTGTCTGTCTCTCTCTCTCTCTCTCTCTCTCTCTCTCTCTCTCTTCCTTCCCTCACTCCCCACCCCCCTCCGTTCTACTCTCTCTGAAAATCAATGGAAGAAATATCCTCACTCCTCAGGTGAGGATTAAAAAACAACAACAACAAAAACTCATGTATTTTTTACAACAGAAGGTGATTCCACTACTGCTTGCCCCTGTTGGTTGTCTTGTTACTGATCACTCCAGATTCTCTACACTTCTAAATTGCACTATGGGTGTTGAATTGCACATGTAATTTCACTCTATTTAAAAGTAGAGGTTACTGCCCTGGCCAGTGTGGCTTAGTTGGTTGCGAGTAGTGACATGAACTAAAAGGTTGCTGGTTCGATTCCTGATCAGGGTACATGCCCGGGTTGTAGACTTGATCCCCAGTAGGAGGCATACAGGAGGCACACAATCGATGTTTCCTCTCTCTCCTTCTCCCTTCTTTAAAAATAATTTTTTTAAAAAAATAGAGATTACTAATATTCAGAATATACAGAGAAATCCTAAGACTCAACAACAGTAAAACAAATAGCCCAATTAAAAAATGGTTGAAAACTTGAATAGACATTTCTCCAAAGATGTCATACAAATAACCAATAAACACATGAAAAGATGCTCAATATCACTAATCATCAGGGAAACTCAAATCAAAACTACAACAAGAGAACATCTCACACTCATTAGGATGATTACTATAAAAAAAGAAAAAAGCAGACAATAACAAGTGTTGGCAAGGATATGGAAAAATTGAAACTCTCATTGATGGTGAGAGTATAAATTGGTACAACCAATCTAGAAAAATGTTTGGCAGCATCTATTAAAGCTAAACAGGCAGTGTCCTTGGCAGTCCAGTTCTGTCTCTTGTTTCAACAGTGTTTGGATGGAACAGACCCAGGGATGCCCCTTCTTCTAGCCTCCGGCCACTCTCCTGCATCTTATCCAGTCACCACCTTCAGAACCACCTCCAGAACCAGCCAACACACCGTTTTTTGTTGTGGTGGTTTTTTCTACCTTAACTCCTTATTGCCGTAAACCTTGAGCTCCCAAATTCGTCAGGATTATTCCAAGGTAGTCAACCACTTGGCCAACCGGCATCTGCAGGCCTCCCACACCTACCTCTCTCCGGGCTTCTATTTCAACTGCAACTATGTGGCTCTCGAGTGCGTGGGCCACCTCTTCCGAGAGTTGGCGGAGAAGAAGCGCGAGGGCACTGGGAGTCTCTTAAAGTTGCAAAACAAGCGCTGTGGCCGCGTTCTCTTCCAGGATGTGCTGGAGCCTCCCCCAGGACGAGTGGGCAAAACTCAGGACGCCATGGAGGCCGCCCTGGCCTGGGAGAGGAACCTGAACCAGGCCCTTGTGGAGCTGCAGGCCCTGGGTTCTACCTGCGCAGACCCTCCTCTCTGTGACTTCCTGGAGAACCACTTCCTGGATGAGCAGGTGAAACTTATGAAGAAGATGGGCAACACCTGACTCACCGCTGCAGGCTGCCGGCCCCCAGGCTGGGCTGGCTGAGTATCTCTTGGAAAGGCTCACCCCAAGCACAACTAGGAGCCTTTGGAGCCCAGAGGCCTTTGAGAGGCCCCCCTGCACTCCCTGGTGTCTGGCTTTTCCCTGAGCCTCTCCCTGAAACAACTAGGCATTGTTTTAACCATCCTAAAGCCCTATCCCATGCATTGAATCAAATAAAACACTAAAGCATTTTGCAACAGTAAAAAAATAAATAAATAAATAAAGTTAAACATATGCCTAGCCTATGATCCAGAAGTTTTACTATTAAGAATTAAAAGATATAAATGCATATTCTTGAAAGAACATTGTCAAAAAACATCAACAAGAATGTTCATAGCAGCTTTACTCAAAATAGCCAAATATTAGAAGCAATCCAAATGCCATCACAGTAGGATGGACAAATGAGATGTGGTATGTTCATACAATTAAATACTGTACAGTGACTTTAAAAATAACAAATTATTATTACTAGGCATAACAGGAATGAATCTTAGAGATATACATTAAGGGAGAAAAGCCATACAGTAGCTATTGTATGATTCCATTGATATGAAATACAAAACAGGTAAGACTAATACAATGGTAGAAGTCAGAAAGTGGGAGATCTAGATTATATCTAATTAACTTCCCTGAAAAATGTAGTCCCTCTGCAGGGAAGTCAACTTTTTTTAAATATATATATATTTGATTTTTCACAGAGAGGAAGGGAGAGGGATAGAGAGTTAGAAACTTTGATCAGCTGCCTCCTGCACACCTCCCACTGGGGATGTGCCCGCAACCAAGGTACATGCCTTTGGCCGGAATTGAACCTGGGACCCTTTAGTCCGCAGACCGACGCTCTATCCACTGAGCCAAACTGGTTAGGGCGGGAAGTCAACTTTTTAAAGTGCATACATGGCCTGGCTGACATAGCTCAGGAGTTGAGTGTCACCTATGAACCAGGAGGTCACGGTTCAATTCCCAATCAAGGCAGATGCCAGATTGTGGGCTTGATCCTGGGCATGCAGTGTGGGTGTGCAGCCAATCATTGATGTTTCTATCTCTCCCTCCCTCTCCCTTCCTTTCTCAATAAGTCAATAAAAAATATTTTTAAAAAATAAAAAATAGAGTGGCCCTAGCCAATTTGACTCAGTGGATAGAACATAAGCCTGCATACTGAAGGGTCTGGGGTTCGATTCTGGTCAAGGCCATGTATCTTGGTTGCAGGCTCCTCCCTGGCCCAGGCCCTGGTCAGGGCTCGTGCTGGAGACAACCAATTGGTGTGTTTCTCCCACATCAATGTTTCTCTCTGTCTTTCCCTCTCTCCCTAAAAATCAATGGAAAAATATCCTTGGGTGAAGATTAACAATAAATAAATAAATAAATAAATAAATAAATAAAGTGCACACATGTAAAAACACTCAGGTCTTAACAAATCCTATAAAGCAGTGTTGGTGTGCAACATAGTTCAAAACATTTTTCTCACAAAATTTCAAACATGAGCAGTTGTACCATACTTCTCTCTAAAATTGAGACTTTAAAGGAGTGCTAAGTCAGTGGCCCCTAGTTCCCCTTTCTATGTTCTGTTTCTACCTAGATGACCCTTTGACCTCCCATCCTCTCTCACCCCCACTAAACCTCAAGCACCAACTCTTCTCTGACCTCCACCCCCTGTCAAAACAGAAAAGACTCTAGTATCAGTTATTTACACCCTTTGATTGACTGATTGGTTACACTTTAGCTTCAATGAGCTTTAGTCAGTGTGTTAATTCAAGCAACATTTATACTTAAACCATTTTACACCTCATTGTATAATGAAAGATCAATTCTCCATTGAAGAGTTTTGAGCTTCAATCTAGTAAGCAAGTAAGAAAATATTTTGGAAACAAGGAAGAACTTGAAATCACACTTTGTGTTCCTAACCCTGGGGAGTCATGAGCCACAGGAGAATAGCTGACAGGCTACAGAAAAAAACACACCAAAGAACTGTTCCCTCATTCACTCACTCATTCACTCATTCATGCATTCAACATTTATCAAGTGCCTACATGTGCTAGTTGTTACAAACAGAAAGAATAAATTATTAATAATATGGTCTCTTTCTTGAAATATTTACAAAGAAGAGTCACAAATAGAATTCAAAAATTAATAGAATTTAAAGCCCCAAAATGAGAGATGCTCTGACAAACAGGAAATGCTAACGGAAGACAGAGGAGCCAGGACTCACTCTCTCTCTTCCTGAGAGAAGGGCCAGAATGGGTTCCCTAGTCTTTTGGCCAAATGGGAGATGGATGATTACCTTTCTTGTGCAGAGGGAACTTACGGCAGCAGAGGCTAACGCATGGCCAGTGTCTCCTGCAGCCACAAACATAAACACAACTTAAGCTGTGGCAGCAGCTGGGCCCCTTCTCCTCATCTGCAGTCATATGGGGAGGTCAGTTGATGATAAGCCTTGCCAAGATGTCCTTAGCCACTTGTAGGGGAGGACAGGTGCAAGCGCTGTCATACAACTTCATACACAGACTATACTTGTATCAGGATGCATCAGTGGAACGTACGTTTTATCTGTATCCATTGAAATACTTATCACTAGGTTTTGCTCGATTGGGGTCTTAAAATTTCGAAGACTCGTTAGTGTAAAATTTAGAATAACAAATAGAAAAGATTGGTAGTCAAGTTAATGTCTGTGCCTCACTGTAGCAGTTGAAGGCTTACTTCTGGAAGCTTGCCGAAGGCAGAGACTTTGTCCCTGAATTCTAACAAAGCCAGGTGTGTATACACAATACCCAGAGCTGCCCTGCACCTCCTTTGTTCAATTTTTTGGCCTAAGCAACTTTATTAGATTTTTTAACTCTCCCCTTGTTCCAAAATTTGCAGGTGAATAGGTTGTGTCATGAAACATATTTGATCTTATCTTAGTTAGTGACTAATAGTTTTATATCACACCCATATTTTCTGGGGTTCTAAAACACAGCCCTCAAGCCCCTATTATTCTAATCTCTGAGAATGTAAGAATGAATATTCATTCTTTTTCTTTTTCTTTTTTTTTTTTTACCCTCACCAAAGGATATTTTTCTATTGATTTTTAGGGAGAGTGGAAGAGAGAGGGAAAGACAGACAGAAATATCAATGTGAGAGAAACACATCAATTGGTTGCCTCTTGCACATGCCCTGACCAGGACCTGGGCCAGGGAGGATCCTGCAACTGAGGTGTGTACCCTTGACCACAATCGAACCTGGGATCCTTCGGTCCACAGGCCAACACGCTATCCACTGAGCCAAACCGGCCATGATTGAACATTTATTCTTTTAACAACCATTTATCCAGCAGTGAAGCAGGTGGTTAGTTATTTCCCAATACCCATTTTCTCCTTCCGTTTTAAATGGCTCATGGCCAGCCATGAGAGACAGCACATCCTAGTATCCTCTGCAGCTGGGTGTGGCCATATGACTAAGTTTACCACAATAAAATGTGAGTGAAAGTGATATATGCCACTTACAAGTCGTTTACTTCATAGGAAATTGCTTGTCCTTTGATTTCAGTCCATCCCTCTTCCTAAAAACTTGAGTGGAAATATGGAAGTAACACAGCTTTAACCAAGCAGACAAGACCTAAGGAATGTTGGAAAAGCAAAAATGGGAGAAACCCAGACTATGAATGACCTCATGGTGAAGGCAGCCCACCAGTCTGGGTTCTTACACTCCTCTGAAATTTTACATGCAAGAGAATGAAACTTCAGCCATATTTGAGTCACTAAATTTTAAGTTTCTTTGTTACAGCAACTTAGCCAGACCCTAGTTAATGTAAATGTTCATTCAATGTCTATTGAGCATTTACTATGTGACAGGAACTTTATATTTCTGGGGGAAATATAAAATGTGAAGAGACAGAAAAGTCTCTGGACATAGTTTTACAAAAATGTAAAACTACATTTGCAAACCGTGGTAAATGTGTAAAGGAAACAAAGAGGGTTCGAAGTTAAGGCCTCTCTGAGGAAGCATCATGTAGCTAAGCTCAAGGTCATAGGGGAAAATGGGGTATGGGGACTCATCCCAGGTTGCAAGGTCAATGGGACAAAAAAAGAGCTTGGTTTTTGGATGGAACTCAAGGTGAACAATGTGAGCTGTGTGGCATTATGAGGAAAGGCTCTTCCTAAATGTGTGTGTGTGTGTGTGTGTGTGTGTGTGTGTTACACACATACATGTATATAATAATAGCATAGACACATTGAATTAAATATGGGTAAATTATCTTTGCTTTTATAGTTGCTGCTAACTCTATTTTCTTTTCTGAACCAGAAACTTCCTCTAGTCTTGCACTTATACCAGCACTGAGTCTGGAAAATTTTTGAGACCATAAGAACTCTGTCTGAGTTATAGCACCCTTAGACTTTCAGATCCCCTTTTTCCTAAGCACACAATCTCCCCAGGGTCATTTCCATCTATTGTGTCCTCCTTTTTCATCATTTCTGATCACAAACACTTGAAAAGCCCCCAAGTTTCTCTAATTCTTACCCTCTTCTCTTTTCATTCCCTTGATCTTCACAGGAAAGCTGGGGGCATGAATTTTATGTTGACATTTCCAGACACTTCGTCTTCTGCAGCAAAAGTCATCATAAAACCCAAGTCACATGTTGATCACTGTCCCAACCATAAGTAAAGACTTACTCTCAAGGTAAGTTGGAGAGAAAGAAATATCACCTCCCATTACTCTATAGGACTTTGATAATAAAATTCTAAATGTCTAACTAAGTTCTAATAAAAATATTAATAAATAATGTGATATGGCACAAATTAGTAATCATTATGTTTCGTAATTATTTGTACACTCCTTCAAAAGGGATGGTATCTTCTCTCTTCAAAATTTTACATCATCCCTGAATAAGTTTTCATTAAGGAGCAAAGTCATGAGACAGGATTCAAATATAAGGCAGCAAGAAAGAAACCAGAGTAAGGAGATGAAAGAAGTTCCAAGAGGGGGAAGGGATAAGGGTAGGGGGGGGTCAGGAAGAGGTGAAGCCAGAAGGAATTCCTAGAGCCAGAAGAACAAATCTCTAGGTTCTTTTGAAGTTCACCTGCAGCTGATAGGTACCGAAGCATCACCCACCTCGCACAAATTAGATGCTCAGTCAGGATCTGGACTGGATGCCTTCCTATCGTTCTGAAATAAAAAAGAAAAAATGAGTGAGAGAGAGAGAGAGAGAAGAAAAGGAAAAAATTGGGTCAGTCAAACAAGTTAGAGGAAAGAACACATACAACATTCTGATGTATTAAGATGAGTACTCAGCTGTTCAGAGAGAAGGGGGTTGGGGGCTGGGTAAGAAGGGTGAAGGAATTAAGCAAAGAAAAAAAAAAGAAAGATTCATGGACATAGACAACACTATGGTGATTGCCAAAGGGAAGATGGAGTGGGAAGAGGTAGAAGAGGGTAAAAGGGGGGGATAAATGGTAATGGAAGGAGATTTGACTTGGGGCGGTAAACACATAATACCACATGCAGATGATGTATTGTAGAATTGGGTACCTGAAACCTATATAGTTTTATTAACCAATGTCACCCCAATAAATTCCATTTAAAAAGATAAAAAACAAACAACTAACCTTAAAAAAAGATATTCCACCTTAACTGAAATTTCACATCAAATAACCCGCAAATAAAACAAACAAACAAGAAAGAATGAGTGCTCAGGAGCCAGACTGCTAGGTTTAAAAGTAAGCTTTAGCATTGTCTAGTTGGGTGGCCTCTCCCTTCAGTTTCCTCTTCTTTAAAAAGGAGATTATAGCCCAAACCGGTTTGGCTCAGTGGATAGAGCGTCGGCCTGCGGACTCAAGGGTCCCAGGTTCGATTCCAGTCAAGGGCATGTACCTTGGTTGCAAGCACATCCCCAGCAGGGAGTGTGCAGGAGGCACCTGATCGATGTTTCTCTCTCATCGATGTTTCTAACGCTCTATCCCTCTCCCTTCCTCTCTGTAAAAAATCAATAAAAAATATTAAAAAAATAAAAATAAAAAATAAAAAGGAGATTATAATCGTCCCTACACTTCATAGTGTTGTGGAGAGGATTCAAAAGAGCCATTCCATGAAACATGCTTAGCCCAGTGCCTAGCACAACATAAACTATCAACAAGCCTCAGCTACTTTTGTACATATAGGCTCAGCTTCAGGAGAATAACTACTCATGATTATAAGATAGGAAAGCTGTAAAATAAAATAAAAAATAAGTTCCCTTCTACAACTCAGTTAGATAAATTTGTGTTTTCTATGTGGGCAAAGAAATGAGCCATCTTCAACTCTTTTATGTATTTGTTTAGATTTAACAAGGCAAAAGGGTGTGCATGAAAAGAGCCCAGGGCTGGGGAAGGAGAGAAAATGGAATTTGAAGAACCTGTCATCTGGCTCATCTTATACAGCTACTTGCTAAATCACATAGCCCAACTTTCATCGCACAATTCCAGGGCACAGCCCACAGGCCCTAAAAATGTCAAAGCACCATCATTTGGTGTAACACACAACACACGTATCAGGATTCTTAATTGTAAACAAAAGAGACTGACTACTGCTGATTTAATTGAGAAAGAAACACTTGAGTAACTCTGAAAATTGCTAGGAAGACTGGAAATCCAGCTTGAAAAATGGAAAGCTTGGCAGCCAGAGCTAAATGTCAATCATAGAGCCAGTCTGGTGAGTAGACAACTGTCCCTGCCCCAAGTCCTGACTCTGCCACCTGCCCTGCCAAACCACTAGAACTGGTTGCTGCTAGAAGCCATCTCTAGCACATTCACCATGGCTGTGCTGGAAATAGATGAGGCTATTGAGAGCAAAGATATGGCCTTTTCTGACTCACAGTGAGAAATTCCCTGAACATAAAAGTTCAGATGTTGGCCAATCCTACAGAAGAAAAAAAAAGAACGAAAGAGAAATAAAGAAGAAAACTATCTGAGGCAATAATTCATGGTACATCTACTGTTTTAACAAAACATTAAATAAAAATTATGCCATAGAAACACAGATATTCTTTATGATATAACGTAAGTGTATCAATGAGTTTGTTTCTGTTTTGTTTGTTCGTTTCTTTTGTTTTTTAAATTTCACACATAAGTGAAATCATATGGCATATGAAAGGAATTAAGAAGTAGAAATTGTCACTTATCAAAATAGTCATGTGGATGTAAAGTACAGCATAGGGAATACAGTCAGCAATACTGTAATAACTATGTGTGTGTCAGATGAGTACTAGGGTATCAGGGTGACCACTTCATAAGGTATCCTATCTAATAAAACAGAAACATGGTAATTGGCGTACGACCGCTACCCTTCCCATTGGCTAATCAGTGAGATATGCAAAATAACTGACAGCCAAGATGGCGGCGGCAGCGAGGCAGCTGGAAACTAACATGAGGCTTGCTTGCTTTAGTGACTGAGGAAGCCAAAGCTTCCCTGCCTGCCTTGCCGGCCTCTCAGCTGCACTCTAAGCAACTATGTTACAAAAATAGAAGCTAAACAAAACCCCAGGCTTCAGCCAGCAGGACCGCAACATTGTTTCAAATACAGAAGGGTAAACAAAGGCCAGAAACCTGCTTTCAGCAGTGGAAGTCTCATAGCTGGAGCCGAGCCTCAGAGCTAAAGCTGGCCCAGAATGAAAAAAAAAAAGGAAAAAAGGACAGGTTGGGAGCTTCAGTCACTCGTCAGCCTGAAAACGGCCCTCAGCCCCTCACCCAGGCTGGCCAGGCACCCCAGTGGGGACTCCCACCCTGAAGGGTGTGTGACCAGCTGTAAACAGCCATCATCCCCTCACCCAGGCTGGCCAGGCACCCCAGTGGGGACCCCCACCCTGATCCAGGACACCCTTAAGGGCAAACCAGCCGGCCCCCACCCATGCACCAGGCCTCTATCCTATATAGTAAAAGGGTAATATGCCTCCCAGCACCAGGATCAGCGGAGCAGCGAGGCCTCCTGGCACCGGGATCAGCGTGACAGGGGGCAGCGACCAAACCCCCCTGATTGGCCCTGCTCTGTGTGTGACGGGGTAGAGCCATAACCTCCCCATCGGCCCTGCCCTGAGTGTGACAGTGGCAGCACCCCAACCCCCTGATCCGCCCTGCTCTGTGTGTGACAGGGGGCGGTGCCCCAACTCCCCTATCGGCCCTACTCTGTGAGTGACAGGGGGGAGCTCCTCAACCCCCTGATCAGCCCTGCTCTGTGCATGACAGGGGGGAGCTCCCCAACCCCCTGATCGACCCTGCTCTGTGCGTGACAGGGGGCGGCGCCCGAACTCCCCAATCGGCCCTGCTCTGAGCCCGACCAGGGGCTGCACCTAGGGATTGGGCCTGCCCTCTGCCACCCGGGAGCGGGCCTAAGCCAGCAGGTCGTTATCTCCCGAGGGGTCCCAGACTGCGAGCGGGCACAGGCCAGGCTGAGGGACCCCTCCTCCCCTCCCCCCGAGTGCACAAATTTTTGTGCACCGGGCCTCTAGTATAAGTATAAGTGTATAATCACTATGTTGTACACCTGAAATTAACATAAAGTCTGGATCTCTCTCACAGAAGGAATATTTTTTATCTAAGATAATGAATTGCAAGTTAAATCCTGTGGTCCATAGAGAACACACCAATGAAGCCAGAATGCCCCCTCAACTTCCATGGTCTCTGAATCAAGCAGCAACAAGGGAGCTAACCTGCCATCGGAGTGGCTGGGGCAGGGCAATTAAGAAGCTTGGCTTTCTTCTTGGTTTTGTCTCTATCTCATCTGTCAAACCATATACAGAAATTCTGAAATGGAAGAAATAAAATGGATTGGCCAGTTTCTCTTTACCCATGGGATAGAAGGAGTCTGAGCAGTCAGTTACCCTGTCTGTAAAATTCATGGAGGCAAGCAGGAAGGAAGAAACCCTCTGGCCATATATCTCATTATTCAAACCTACTTGTTCTTAATAACTTTTAGATCTTCAGTATTTAATTGTTATTGTAATTAATTACTGTAATTGCAATAATTAATTATTAATGTTCTTAATATATCTAGCCTGAGATTAATTTTTGCCTGCAATTCCTTTTTAAAATGTTTTTCTTATTGATTTTTAGAGAGAGAGGAAGGGGGAGGGAGAGAGAGAAATAGAAACATGGATTAGAGAGAAACATTGATCCACTACCTCCTGCACACCCCACACTGGGGATCGAGCCAGCAACCCAGGTATGTGCCCTGACCAGGAATTCAACCAGTGACTTCTTGGTGCATGGGTTGATGCCCAACCACTGAACCACACCAGCTGGGCGGGGTGCAATTTTAATACCCATTTACATTTATATTAAAGATGTAAGAAAATATTTTCTTACCACTATTGCCACTTGGCACCATGCTGGGACTCAGTTTCTTCACCTGTAAAATAGAAAAACCATATTAGATGACTTCTAACGTCCCTTTTTGTCTTACTTTCTGTCATTCTGTAACTAAAGAATATTAGAAGTATTGTAATGTTTATAATTATGCAAAGTCCTCGTTCACTTATAAAAGTTAGAAACGTAGAAGGAAGCAAAGCTATGCGCTTCTGCACATCACCCTTAATCTGATTTTGCGTCCGTTGAGTTCTGAGAATAACTGGCTTCTAAAGGCTGGCCCTTTTTAGGCCTCGTGATATATTTCTTCGAAGTCTTGGTGAACCTACTTCCTCTGCTTATGTTTAGTCAATCAGTGCTAAGAAGTGAACTCTGAAGACCAGCTCTTTTGGGTGAACATGCATTGTTGTGGGGGTTTTTCCTCATTAAATGTAGATTGTGACTAGGTTTGCAGTACATAAAATAACTAATGAAAATTGTGGGGCTGAATATCATGCACTCAGATGTTTCCAGCCATATGGATATTAGCTTACATAAAGACAAAATATCTGTATTAAAAACTGGATATTTCCACTCTAGCTGGTTTGGTTCGGTGGAGAGAGTGGAGGCCTGCAGACCTAAGGGTCCCAGGTTCAATTCCAGTCAAGGGCATGTACCTTGGTTGCAGGCTCCTCTCTGGCCCAGGGGGTCAGGGCTCCTGCAGGAGGCATCTAATTGATGTGTTTCTCTCACATCAGTGTTTCTCTCTGTCTTTCCCTCACTTCCACTCTCTCTAAAAGTTAATGAAAAAATATCCTTGGGTGAGAATAAAATAAAATAAAATAAAATGTGGCGCCGAAACCGGTTTTGCTCAGTGGATAGAGCGTCGGCCTGCGGACTGAAGGGTCCCAGGTTCGATTCCGGTCAAGGGCATGTGCCTGGGTTGCGGGCACATTCCCAGTGAGGGATGTGCAGGAGGCGGCTGATCGATGTTTCTCACTCATTGATGTTTCTGACTCTCTGTCTCCCTTCCTCTCTGTAGAAAGTCAATGGAATATATTTTTTTAAAAAATAAATAAATAAAATGTGGCAAATTAAGAAAAATGAATATTTCCATTTTTATCCACATACTGGGTGTGCTACAGACATAACTTGTGAATGAATATTAATGGTTTCTTCCTTCTCTCTGCAAAGAATTAGCTTAATCAATTAGTGACAGATATGGAAAAAGCCTTGTATTGTTAAAGTAATCCCCTCATTGACTTTATTGTTAAATTTGACCTCTCTTTATTTAGCTTTGTTTTCACTCAAATATTTGTCAATTGCTTATTTCCCCAAGAATGCATAGTCACAGTTTACATGTAAGTCTGGTATTAAACAGTCAGTTTCTCCAGCTCTCTAATTCTTTGCCAGCAAGCAATTACCCACTGTAGGACCTCTATCAACAATGATAGCTTGGTCACTCCTGTGTGGTTGGCCCTGTGGAGAAGCCCTACCGCAAAGTGGATAAGAGTTTGGGCTCTGGGTTCAGTGGACCAGTCACTTAACATCTTGCCACCTCTCCATTTCCTTATCTGTAAAATCAAAAATAATAAAAATGCCTTCTTCTTGGAGTAAAGATGAAATGACTTAATGTATGTAAAGTATTTGACGTAGCATTGGAAATTACTTGGCTCAGAGTAGTCCTGAGTAAATACCAGATTTTCAGCATCCTGAAAAACCACATAAATTTTAGAGGATAAAACTGAAAAGTCAACAAGAACAACTACCTTAGTTTGTACTTAAAGGACCTGAACGTAGGGGAAGGTATAGAAAGGTTCCGTATGGAAAGGATAAGTGTCCTACAGGGATTGTCTTTTTCTGTTACCGCAAGTCCAGGGCCCTGCGTTCAAGAAGCTTAAGATCCTTCGGGGGAGTCAAGACTATAGGTCCGTGGACAGTGGCTCCTGGTCCCTGTGTGAAAGGTGCGTTCCCAGGAGGGTCTCAGCTGAAAGAGTGGGGAGTAGTACAGAGAACTTTCTGAAGAAGTGAGACTTGGGGCAAGGCGGGGCTGGCCTCTGCGAGGGAACAGGGAGAGGACAGTGAGAAGGATGCTGCCCAGACTGGAGGGGCCCTGGTCTCCCAGAGGCACCCAGCGTTTAGAAACTCCGACTCCTCACACTGCAGCCCACCGCCACGCTCCTGAGCATCTCCGTGGAGCTAGAAGGGGAATGAATGGCACTCCGTTACACCCGTTTTGAAAATATCTGGGAGGATGGAGCCGGCCGAAAGGAACACCTCCCTCCCGCTTTCAAGTCTGAAGAACTTGAACTAGAGGCCAAGCTTCCGACGTGAATGCTTTCTCTTGGGGCGAGAGGTGTTCGTTCGTCCGCAGCGCTGGGCTCGCGGATGGAAGCCGGAGGCCCTCCCGGCCCGGCTTCCCCTTCCCCGGAAACACTGGGGAACCCTGAGGCCTCGCGGCCCCTGGGGAGGAGCCCCGATTCAGGCTCCATTCACTGCCATCCCACCCGGCTCGCTGGGCCCGCGCCCCGCACCCCGGGGAGGCCCTGACGCTGCGCCCGCCCGCTGCGCCTGGGTCCGGGAGGGACGCGAAAGGGAGCGGCGTCCCCTGCAGAATTCAGAGAGATGGCGGGGAGCCGAGGGAGGAGACTGGCCTTCACCTTGGCGTCGCGGCTCCCTCCATCCTGCGGGGGCCACAGGACCCGCGTCCTCCCGGGCGGGCGCACCAGCCGGGCCGCCGAGAGGCCGGCGCTGAATCGCGCGCGACGCCGAGTTCCCGCGGCCGCGCGGCCCCCGCGAGCTGAGCGTGAGCCCGGCTCCCCGCGTGCTCCTCGGGGTGACCCGTGCCCCGAACCGTGTGGCCAGGATTCAGGAGGGAGCAAAGCCCCTGCCCTTTCAAACCATCGCTTTCTGCCTGGTTCTTACGGTTCTGGGGCGATCTCCCTTTCCTAAGGAAGCAGGTTACCATTTGTAAACAGCCAGCACAGCTCAGAGCATCCCAGTCTGAAAAGAAACAAAGTCACTCAATAATTTTCCCTTTATTTTCTGTTGCAAGCAGTTGCGTTTTTGTTATTGCTTCCCGCCTAACCAAGGAACCACTCCAGCCGAAAATGAAAACGCAAAACAACCTGATTTCTAGAGATTAGCTTTTGGGACTGGATATTTTACGAACACATTTCCAATACTACAAAAGTTAATGGACGGTTTAAAAAATTGGAAACATATTTTGGTTGTGGCTGGAAATGTTGAAAAAGAGACGTTGGTCTTTTCATTTATTGCCCATAAATGCAGTCTTTTGGGAATAGTTTGCAGGATGTAATGGGGGTTGGGATGTCTCCCCCCTCCACCCACTCCCCCCCACCCAAAAAAAGGCCACAGTGTTCATTGGCTAAAGTCTGCGGAGCAGAGTTGCTTGATTGATATTTGGCTTGCAGTTCTGCAATCGAAGGTCAGCTACAGTTGATGACTGGTGTTATTAAAAATAAGGATCTAAAACTCCAGGGATTCCAGTTCAGCTTTTCAAATACTGACAGCCACAAATGCCCCTTTGGGCAGCTGTTTCTGTCTTCTGCGATCAGTAGAACCCCACGGAGGAAAGGAAATGTAGAAAGTCGTGTTACAAGGAAACTTTATTTTCCTTCTTTGGGCTGGTGTGTGTGTGTGTGTGTGTGTGTGTGTGTGTGTGTGTGTGTGTGTGTTAGATACATAAGTGGGTTGTAGAGAAAAGTAACAAATATGGACCAGAACAATTCTGGAGGCTATGCTATGCCACAAACCAACCAGAAACAAACAGAAGGGGTGGGAGAAGATTCGGGGCCAAGGCATCTCCTGGACTATTTCTTGCATCTCTAAGCCCTTTCCAGCTGATACCTCTTGACAATTTAATGGAGGTTGAACTTGGGTGCAGGCAACTTCTCTCTCATTTATTCGCCCCCATTTATAGTTAAAAACAACAACAAGGGTATGTGTTGAATCTTACCTGCTCTATTTCTGTCTTCACATTTTAAGAACATATGTCTTTAACAGCAAGTAGCCCAACATTTGATTGTTCAAACAAGATGGCAGAAACATTCAACTGGGATTCAGTAATCCTGATGGCCTCAAAATAGAGGTCTTGGCTAGTAAACCAGAAGAGGAAAAACATAAGCCATATCCAGCCTGAAACAAATCACAGAGAATAAATGCGAGAGGGCAAAATCGAACCAGGAATTCAGAATTAAGAAGTGCATTGGGCCCTAACCGGTTTGGCTCAGTGGATAGAGCGTCAGCCTGCAGACTGAAAGAAGTGCATTGGCCTCCGGTTCTAAGCCACCCTGGTTTTACTCTGGGCTCCAATTCAGAGCCATCCACCTCTGGGTGCCTGTCTTTCTGATAAAATAAGAGGTTGGGTAATGGGTCCTTTTCAGTTCTGAGCATCTGGGTGTAAGCAGTCCTATGGAAGAACTATTATGTTCTCTCAGAACTCAGGAGGGGAAAAAAGGCAGGCAAAATATAGGCTTATCTACAGCAGAGGGTCACCAAACTTAGCCGCCTAGTGAGTAGCTTATCTGATAGGGACTTGTTAACTTGTGTCCTTGTGTGTATTGAAAAAGCCACAGCATTTCTGAGAGTTAAGAGACATATTTCGCAGTCCCTTCCGATATAAAGAAAGATGGTGTAATGTGCCAATTTCAAAATTTTAAAACAAGGTTTGTCTGTCATTCAAAATAGTAAATTAAAGACTCAGACTCCTAGAGCTTCTACTGCAAAAATGATTATTCTTCAGGAAGAAATATGAACAGCAATGACCAGTTTTGCTTTGTTTTCCCAGACGTGCTCAGCCATCAGAAAAGCTTAATAAATCCCTATTTAGTATGCATTTATGCAGTGATTACATGAACTTTGACCTCTGGAGAGCTGTAGCAATTAGCTTCAGCGTCCAGCATCTTCTCCCGCCATTCCCCGCTGGCTTCCTTGGGTCTTCCTTTTTCATCTCAGTGATTCGTGTGCTAGGAGAGCGTAAAATTTTAAAGTTGCCTTTCCACCTGAGGTATTTGCTTTGGCACAGTTCAATTCCCCCTCTTCACCTCCCTCCTGTCTAAACAGCCATTTCAGATGGATATTGGGGCTCTGATTGTCGATATTACTCAAACGCAAATGGATTTCAATTCAATCTTGCCCTGTACTTTCGCAAAGAAGATAAACTCTAATGGCCCAAAGAGCTTCATTTCATAGCTTGTGGCATCTGAAATAAATCGGATCCCTTCTGTCAGGCTAATTTAACGTTTTTTAAATATTCAATGTAATTTATTTTAAGTCAAATGAAACCTAGTGGATTGGCAGAAAGCTAACAGGAGGAGGCAGGAGAAGGGCAGCTGGAAGCTCCACTCCCTCCTCTCCCCCCCCCCCAAAAAAAAGAGCCAGGAAGGGAGATGAAAGTGCTTTAACTTTCTAGTAAACACTGTTTAGCAAAAGAATAATAGGAAAGTTGCCCCTTTCCCAAAGAGGGATGGAACTATAATTGTTGCCTTCAGCGGAGAGCTCAGATAAACCGCTGGGACTCATTCTAAAGTGACCCATCACTGCATTCATCTCTTCTTGAACTTTCGGTGAACCTGAGATTAAACAGGGGTGAGCAGCTAAGCAGTTTGTTGTTAGCAGCCTTTTCAACAACCCTTTCAGACTGAGTAAATATTGATCGGTTGGAATCTGATTGCCCCAGAGGAAAACACCACAGCATCTGAATAGCCTCCAAAAGTAAACTTTCAAAGGTGAAGCTGAGAACAGACTTCAGAGCCATGGCAGGATCTCAACGCAGCCTGGTGTGGGGACTCCCAGAATTTGGGGAGTACTTAAGTGTGATGTGAGCGGAGAGAGGAAAAAACATTTGAAAACTGGAATTTGATATTGCCTTTATCCCAAGTCCCTAACTGAGACCCTTGTCCTTTTTAAATCTATCAATAAAATGTTATTTTCTGTTTTTCCTCTTTTGTCATTTCAGTTACCATAGCTGTCGTTTTTCAAGATGCTAACTATGCTCCTCAGAGACCAAAACAGAAAAAGAGAGACCTTGAAATAGAATGTGTTAAGCGCCTTTGATTTAATCGATTGGGACAACTACAAAGATACAAATGTTTTTCTTGTTGAAAGGTATATTAATGTTTCCTAAATGTGTTGCTTATTAACTGATTTATTCCACGACCTATAAAAGGCTTGGGATGTTTAGCCATAATTTATCATATTCTCTCTCTCTCTCTCTCTCTCTCTCTCTCTCTCTCTCTCTCTCTCTCCTACATTAAAACCAGTACCTTAAAGATTGGAATCTCCAGGATTCCAGCCGGTTGGGCCCAGCTTTTAGATATTGAAATCTCGGCAGTGGCATGCAAATGACACTTTAACACATTAAAGTATTTGGAACCCAGCCATCTGTTTTGCTGTGTGGCCTTACACTAATAAACAAAAGATACTGTATAAGGGAGGGGGGATGAAAGAAAGAGTTGGCTCACTTTGAAGTTCTCACCCATCCACTTGAATCTTTTAGAAGCAACCCCAGAACCCAGGAGCCGAGGGAGGGCACAGGGTGCCCTTGATATGGCCGCAGCAACTATGCCTGCAAAGGCCAGGCTTTTCCCCTTTGACCGGGAGGTACAGGAAATCTCATAGGTGCTCTAGGAGGCCTGTGAATTTCACGTTTTTGTAGGATTCCCTCCCACAGACTCCCAGCCCATCCTTTGTAAAACAGCCTTTGGGGAGGAAGGAAGTCATATGTCTGTATTTGTTTGGGATGCTGCAAATGTTCTGCTCTATCCTGGGGCTTACTTAAAGCCTCTAAAATTGTGTGAAAGTGAAGGAAAATTGGTAAGCAGTGTAGGAGAGCCACTTGGAACTCTTTGATTTGTTGGCTTCCTCTGTTGGAGAAACACATGTCTTGGTTGGAAGCAACTTGAACAGTGAAAGACTTCAGGGCGGCTTCCACAAGTTATCCTGGAAGAACCTGTTGAGCCCAGAGAAGAAAATCACTACTGTTTTCCAGGGTTATGTGACATGGGATGAAGAACTGAAGACCCATTACAGCCAAGATGGCTGTGAAATCAAATCTTAATGTGATGGGAATGAGATGTATAACTTAGAGGGGATGGTAGGAGGTGGGGGGTGGCAGGAAGGGATAGATAGACAGGACGAATGGGAGGAGGGATGTAAAGGTTTACTGAAAACAGACCACACTCAATTTAAAGGGTGGAATATATCGGAGCGCCAACAATCCAAAAAGAAGGAAGAAGCGTGGGCTGGGGTCCCCATCCTCAAATAGCTTTATACTGGAGCTAATTAAATGTGAATCTCTTAATTCTTGGTTCACTGATGTGAGGAAAGACTGACTGAAGAGTTTCAGCTTTTAATGGGGGTTCTGTTTATATACACGTCAGCATTCAGTTGGAGGTGAAAAGGTTAGCACTTGACCCAGGAAGTACCCATGTTGGTTTCAAAAATAGAACTGCTTTATAAAATTCTTCACCAGTTTTTCCATTATGAACTTTGATTATATTAAGGGGACTACTGTTATTTTAAAGAAAACCAACCTATTATGGACATTGGTTAGGTGCAATTACCCTCTTAGGGGAAGCTTCAATTACATAGTGGAAAGCACTTCTTCTTTTTTTTTCTTTTTTCTTTTTTCAAAAGAAAAGTCCCATCTCTTTGAAAATGCACACCGTCCTTCTCTCCTTCCCCACACAAAATGACTCAACTTTGTAAGAACCAACAAACTGTAGCCAAGCCAAATACACGGATCCTTAAGCATACCTGAAACGTGAATATATTTATTACAGACATCTTAAGACCCGTAAACTCTGCTCTGGATCACATCACTCCAGGATCTCAGAGCTGCTCATGATTGTACAGGAAAGGGGGAATATTGTAGGCTCACAAAGGATAACTGATAGAACTCAGTGTGGTACTTCAGGGACACCAAAACATTGTGCGACATGCAAAAGACTATTCACGAATCACACAAAATATACATTCATTGTGCCATCCATCACATTAACAATTGAGCTGAAAATACATCCTATCCAGCTAAGATAACTGAGGAAGGAAGAGGCTGGTTTGACTAATACCTTTAGGTTCTAAATAGAGTGTGGCCAGAGAAACAAGAAAGGGTTTGGGGATGGGGAGAGACTGAAGCACAGGCAGCAAGGTTTCTGAACCTTGTGGTCTGCAGGCCTTCTTAACTCACTGAAAGAACAAATCGAGGCTACCCTCCGAGGCATCTGATTGAGTTTAAATGAGGGCTTTTATTTTTAACCTATCATCACATATAAAATTGTACCAGCTTTGAGAGTTTGCCCACCCTGTTTGAATCACTTAATCTAAACATTTCTAGAAAATCTGTATAAAGATAAATCTCTCAGGACAAAGTATTTACAACCAGCAAACTCACACACAAGAATGAATTAAATTAAAAGGTGAATTCATTGTGTAAACACGCCCATAGTGCATCTCTTCTCATGAGCTCCTGGGCTCTCTCCTTTCTCTTTACCCCACTTTGAGGACAAAGTAGGGGAGTTCTGTAAATATACAGATAGATAAAAGATGGGAGGCCTCCCTTTGGCATGTTTCTGCTGGCAAAGGAGACAATTCTCCAAAGGGCATCTAAAAGGAACAGTAGGATCTGTGGAAATCTCCTAAAAGTAGGGGCCCTCAGAAAATTGGTGCGGGCACCCCATCTGCATTAAGAAGTTAACACACACACCCCTCCCTCCCCAATCAAGCACCTAGTCCAGAATTCTCAGTAAACACATTATCCTGCCCAGGAGCGTCCCAGATAGGATCAGAAAGAAAGAGAGAGACTGCAAATGGAAAGGAAGATAAGCTAAGAATGTGCTTTGAGTAAGAAGTCTCAGCCCGAGGAGTCAGAAGCCTGGGCCGAGGAGTGGAGTTTAGGGCTGGGCGGGCCTCAGTGGGAGGTAGTCAGAGTGTCGGAGGTAGAAGACCCCGGGGAAGGAACGCAGGGCGACGAGCTGGACTTCTCTGAGGACTCCTCGGCCTTCTCCTCGCTTCCCGGCGGGGTGGCGGGAGAGATGGGCAGGAGGCCCTCCTTCTCTCGTTTCTTCTGCTTCATTCGGCGGTTCTGGAACCAGATCTTCACCTGGGTCTCGTTGAGTTGCAGGGACGCGGCGATCTCCACCCGGCGGGCGCGCGTCAGGTACTTGTTGAAGTGAAACTCCTTCTCCAGCTCCGTGAGCTGCTTGGTGGTGAAGTTGGTGCGCACTGCGTTGGGTTGACCGGCGTAGCCGTACTCTCCAAGTTTCCCTGGGGGGGGAAGCGATGAGAGAAAAAGGTAAATATTTAACAATCCATAGGAGAGCCCCTGTAGGTTCAGAGCAATATTCAGGTAAGGGGGAGATCGAGAATTTCTCCACACACCCCGGGCTGGGGAGGGTGAGTGATGAGGTGTAAAGTGTTCATCTGAAGTCAACCATTAGTGTGGTCAGACCGGTGATGAATGGAGCCCAGAGATATTACCAGAACAGCCCCACGCACGCACACCTACCCACTTCCTACTTCCAGAATCTCTCCATCTCAGCCCCTCTGCAAACACCACAGTCCCAGGGGCTCCTTCGCCTCAACACACACCTGGGCAATCCCCCAATGCCCTACAACACCGGTGGGAAGCAAGTATTTTTAAAAGACAATTTATTAATTGTCCTTGGAAACTAAGCATACTAACTCCTTCCAGAATCATCACGGACCATCCGCGAATGGC